>NW_025258137.1:0-1777 GCF_018294505.1 Triticum aestivum
GCAAGCAACCAATCATTTGATCATATCGATACAATCCCATGTTCTCGCTCCTGCTCTCTTTTACTGCATTAAGACAACGCGATTCAAACTGCTGTGTGCTACGGTAGTTGAACCCATTTCCTCTGCATGACCTGTCATTGCCACAGTAACTAGATGAAACCCACTAGCATGTGTAGGAGTTGATTGAGCCATATGTATGTGTTGTTCCTACACTGCTATGCCTGCTATGCTTAGAGTCGTGTCAGGTCTGGTTCATCTGGGTGATGGGCTAGAGTGAAATGATTGTGTCGGTAACGAGAGTGGTGTGGTGAACACGATTTGGTAAAGGTATCGATGAGAGGCCATGTAGGAGTACATGGTGGGTTGTTTCATTGAAGCCGACCTTAAGCACTGAGATCTGTATGTGTGATTTAAGAATCAGCTACTACCATGCATTGGGCCCGAAACCAATGGACCCTCTTGACTTCTTATTCACCCTAGTTCTCCGTCCAGGAGTTGCAATTAGTTTCTGGTGTTTGTAGCCTACTGGAGGCCGTGGACAGCGCTGACCATAGGGGTGGGCTGTGATGCGGTAGGTACGTGGCCGGGTGTACCGAATACCCGTTAGGTATCTCGGGAACCCTGTTCACATCGTTCGGGGCCGTATGGGAAACCTCGGCCGGACTCCCTGCGGATGGAACCTGAATAGGCGATAAACCTGGACTGGAGGCTTAGGTGATTAGGTAGGTCGTGGCCGACACCCACGTTGGGCTTCCGCTTGAAGGTTGCCGAGTACATGTCGTGTAAGCGACGGTAAGAGGTGAGAGCGTGTATGAAGAAGTACACCCCTGCAGGGTTATCATGATCTATTCGAATAGCCGCGTCCGTGGTAAAGGACTACTTGGTTGCCTATACAGTTCATAGACAAGTAAATGGAAACTGTTAAAAGCCTCAAGATAAGTGTGAGTGCCGAGGATGGCTCTTCCGTAGGAAGACGGAGGTGGATCCTCGGTAGTGTATTGAAGTGGTGAGTAGTGGACTCGTGTGCGCAAAACATTTCAAGTTGGAGTATCGTAGGATAGTCTAGCCAAGAGTCAAAGCTAGCTTGCTGCAATAACTCCACCAACCCTTCTTGATACTATGCATGTATGTAGGATCTGATGTAAGTCTTGCTGAGTACCTTTGTACTCATGTTGCTATAATCTACATTTTTTACAGAAGACGCTGCAACCCCTTCTGATGGGTTCTATGTAGACGTTGACATCAACGAGTAGGCTAAAGACCCAGATGGTGACCCTGAGCTTGTGATGGACCACGTAGTATAGCTAGGCTTTCCAAGCCTCTTTTATTTTACTAGTTGTCTGTACCCAGACAAAGTACTTCCGCTGTTGGCTTGTATGACTGTATGATTTGTATGTGGGGTCGAGAGACCCGTACCTGTGTGTATGATATGTATGGCTCTCTGAGCCTTAAATAAAGTACTTGTGTCATAGAGTCATGTTGTGATGCTTCGTTGTATTTGCACATATCGAGCATATTGTGTGTATGATTGAAATGCTTGGTATGTGTGGGATCTGACTATCTAGTTGTTTATCTTTAGTAGCCTCTCTTACCGGGAAATGTCTCCTAGTGTTACCGCTGAGCCATGGTAGCTTGCTACTGCTCTGGAACACTTAGGCTGGCCGGCATGTGTCCTTCTTCGTTCCTGTGTCTGTCCCTTCGGGGAAATGTCACGCTTTGAGTACCGGAGTCCTGTTAGCCCGCTACAGCCCGGTTTACCGGAGTCCTGCTAGCCCAG
>NW_025258138.1:0-1777 GCF_018294505.1 Triticum aestivum
CCGGACATGAAGGAGACAGCGGCGGCGCGACCTGCCGTCGAGAAGAATGAGGCGGTTGCGGCGACGCCCGCACGCAAGAGGCGCGCATCCGACGAAGCGTCTGGGTCCAGGTCCAGGTCCAGGTCACACAAACTGGCACGTGATTGCGGCTGCGACGGCGATCTCATCAACAATCTTCCGGATGTTATCCTCGCCACCATCGTCTCCCTCCTCCCCACCAAGTACGGCGTCCGCTCGCAGGCCGTCGCCCGTAGATGGCGTCCTCTCTGGCGCTCAGCGCCTCTCAACCTCGACGCCTCCTACGACCTTTGCTCCAACGACTTCGGGCGCTTCTCCCTCGTCTCCAGGATCCTCTGCGATCACCCTGGCCCGGCCCGCCGCTTCGCGTTCGACCGCATCCACCTCCACAGAGAGGAAAAAAGGTACGCCGAGGAAGCCGCTCAGCTCGAGAGCTGGTTCAACTCCCCGCTCCTGGACAACCTCCAGGAACTCGATATCGTCTTCTCGCTCTTGGAATATTCGTGTGGGCAGTCTGAGAAGGAGAAGCGCTATCCGCTGCCACCGTCGGTGTTGCGCTTAGCACCAACCCTCCAATTGGCCAGGATTGGCTCCTGTGATTTTCCAACGGAGATTTCACCAGCGCTGAATTTCCCCCTCCTCAGGCAGCTCGACCTACGGCGCGTTTCCATCTCCGAGGATGTCTTCTCCGGGGTGCTCTCTGGCTGCCATGTCTTGGAGAACTTATACTTGTCGGAGATTCGTGATGTAGGTTGCCTCCGCATATGCTCGCCAACTCTCAGGATCATCGTCATCTCTTGTTTGTTTGAAGACAACGGAGAATTGGTCATTATGGAGGCCCCTCGCCTTGAAAGATTGCTGTTACGTTAGCCAGGCTCAGGTAGTGAGGTTATCCGGGTTGTTAGCGCACCTAAACTGCAGATGTTGGGCCTTTTGTCTCCCTGCATCTCAGAAATTGAAATTGCTAATATAGTCTTCCAGGTAATAGCTGCATCAGTCTCTAGGATTTTACATGAAATTCTCACTTTGAGAAGCTTTTTCAAAACCCCGTTGTTTTCTTCAGGGATTGATCCCATCCATCTCGGAAAACTCAATAAGCACCGTAAAGGTTTTGGCTCTCAAGTTTTCTGGCCCTGCTTTGGGTGCAGTTCTCAACATCCTTAGATGCTTTCCCTGCTTGGAAAAGCTGTATGTCATTGTAAGTATTCATCTTTCTTTGTTATAAATTTCATAATGAGTATTTGATTCTCATCTAATAAACTCTAGTTTGTAATTACTTTAACATATGTTTGTTATGTTCTTTCCCAGTGGGATGAATATGTAAAGGCAGAGATAAAAAATGTGCGTGAGTATGACCCACTAGATCCAATCAAATGCCTTGAGAACCATCTCAAAGTATTGGTATTGAAGAATTACAAAGGTGGTGAGGAAGATGTTGGCTTTGCCAAGTTCTTTGTTTTGAATGCAAAAGTGCTAAAGGAAATCAAATTTGGAGTTTGTAAGAAAATTGACATCGACAAGAAATGGATGACTGATCAACTCATGCTGCTAGAAGTGGAAACAAGACCTTCACCTGACACTGTATTCAAATATAGAAGTGGTTCTTCTTGTTGGGACACTTATTTGGATACCGAGGACTTATCCGTTGCCGACCCTTTCAGCTGTTGTTTTTTAGACGGGTAGATACTCTTTCAGAAGCATATCTGTGATCTGTCAATGGCGTATCTCCTTGGTTGCTTCGTTCGCAAATTATGTACCT
>NW_025258139.1:0-1777 GCF_018294505.1 Triticum aestivum
TTCGTGGACTATTACTCACTATTTTGGGGTCCTGGAGTGATTTCCATGATTAACGAACCCCTGAGTGCGTTTACATGTCGGCCATCAATAATCCTAGGTTTGTCCGATTCTGGGCTCTTTCATGGACTATTACTCACCGTTTTGGTGTCCTAAAACGCTTTCCTTGGTTGTCGAACCCAAAGGTGTGCTATGTGTTCATCGTCAACACTCGTAGTTTGGGTCGGTTCTGGCCCGTTTCTTGGACTATACTTAGTTTTGGGGTCCGGAAGTGATTTCCACCATTGTCGAACCTCGGGGTGCGTTTACGTGTGGTCATCAACACTCTCAATTTCGGCCAATTTTGGTCCGTTTTGTGCACTATTACTCACAGTTTTGGGTCCCAGAGGGATTTCCATGATTGACAATCCCAGGAGTGCACTTACGTGTACGTCGTCAACACTCACAGTTTTGGCCAATTCTGACCCGTTTCGTGGACAATTACTCACCGTTTTGGGGTCCCCAAGCGATTTCCACAGTCATTCAACCCCAAGGTGCGCTTACGTGTCGGTCGTCGACAGTCGTTGTTTTGGCCGATTCTGACCCGTTTCGTGGACTATTACTCACTATTTTGGGGTCCTGGAGTGATTTCCACGACTAACGAACCCCTGAGTGCGTTTACGTGTCGGTCATCAATAATCCTAGGTTTGTCTGATTCTGGGCTCTTTCATGGACTATTACTCACCGTTTTGGGGTCCCAAAACGCTTTCCATGGTTGTCGAACCCAAAGGTGTGCTATGTGTTTGTCGTCAACACTCATAGTTTGGGTCGGTTCTCGCCCGTTTCTTGGACTATACTTAGTTTTGGGGTCCCGAAGTGATTTCCACCATTGTCGAACCTCGGGGTGCGTCTACGTGTGGTCATCAACACTCTCAATTTCGGCCAATTCTGGTCCGTTTCGTGCACTATTACTCACCGTTTTGGGTCCCAGAGCGATTTCCATGATTGACAATCCCAGGAGTGCATTTACGTGTACGTCGTCAACACTCACAGTTTTGGCCAATTCTGACCCGTTTCGTGGACAATTACTCACCGTTTTGGGGTCCCCAAGCGATTTCCACAGTCGTTCGACCCCAAGGTGCGCTTACGTGTCGGTCGTCGACAGTCGTTGTTTTGGCCGATTCTGACCCGTTTCGTGGACTATTACTCACTATTTTGGGGTCCTGGAGTGATTTCCACGATTAATGAACCCCAGAGTGCGTTTACGTGTCGGTCATCAATAATCCTAGGTTTGTCCGATTCTGGGCTCTTTCATGGACTATTACTCACCGTTTTGGGGTCCCAAAACGCTTTCCATGGTTGTCGAACCCAAAGGTGTGCTATGTGTTGGTCGTCAACACTCGTAGTTTGGGTCGGTTCTCGCCCGTTTCTTGGACTATACTTAGTTTTGGGGTCCCGAAGTGATTTCCACGATTGTCGAACCTCAGGGTGCGTTTACGTGTGGTCATCAACACTCTCAATTTCGGCCAATTCTGGTCTGTTTCATGCACTATTACTCACCGTTTTGGGTCCCAGAGGGATTTCCATGATTGACGATCCCAGGAGTGCATTTACGTGTCCGTCGTCAACACTCACAGTTTTTGCCAATTCTGACCCGTTTCGTGGACTATTACTCACCGTTTTGGGGTCCCCAAGCGATTTCCACAGTCGTTCAACCCCAAGGTGCGCTTATGTGTCGGTCATCAACACTCGTAGTTTTCGCCGATTCTGACCCGTTTCGTGGACTATTACTCACTATTTT
>NW_025258140.1:0-1777 GCF_018294505.1 Triticum aestivum
ATTTTCGCGTCATGCCATTCGGTTTGTGCAACGCGCCAGCCACGTTTCAGTGCCTGATGAACACAGTCTTCGGCCGTTATGTCCGTAAGTTCATCATCATTTTCCTGGATGACATCTTGGTTTTCAGTTTTGACCTGCAAGAACACGAACAACACCTGCGCCTCACCTTGGACCTCCTTCGTGAGCACCAGCTGTTTGCCAAGGCCAGCAAGTGTTCATTCGCGCAAACCAGTATTGAGTACCTCGGGCACGTGATCTCACAAGACGGCGTTGCCACAGACACAAGCAAGACCAGTGCTATGCAGGCCTGGCCCGTGCCCTCGACACCAACCGAGCTGCGGGGATTCTTGGGATTGACAGGCTATTACCGCAAGTTCGTTCCTCACTATGGCATCATCGCCAAGCCTCTGACGCAGCTCCTCTCGAAGAAAGGGTTTGTTTGGAACGACACGGCTCAGCGAGCGTTCGACATGCTCAAGCAGGCGATGACGAGCACGCCAGTCTTGGCCCTTCCCAACTTCACACGCCCGTTCGCCATCGAAACGGATGCCTGTGACACGGGCGTGGGCGCGGTGCTCACCCAAGATGGCCATCCTGTCGCCTATCTCAGCAAGGCTCTAGGGGTGCGGAATCAGAAGCTCTCCACATACGAAAAAGAATTCCTCGCCGTGATGATGGCCGTCGACAAGTGGCGACCGTACCTGCAACGTGCCCCGTTCGAGATTGTCACCGATCACAAAAGTTTGTGTGCACTGGGCGATCAGCAGCTGGTCACCGATCTGCAACGCAAGGCTATGTCAAAGATGGTTGGCCTCCAATTCTCCTTCCGTTACAAGAAAGGCGTCGACAACGGCGCCGCGGATGCACTGTCCCGGTCGGCCATCTGCTGGAGCTCGACGCGCTGTCCATGTGCCAACCCCAGTGGCTGCAAGAGGTGGCGAACTCTTACGAGACTGACCCTGAGTCACAAGAGCTGCTCGCCAAGCTGGCAGTTGTGGGCGAGGACGATCAAGGTCGGGCACTGCAGAATGGAGTAATACGTCAGCACGGCCGCCTGTGGATCGGCGCCAACTCCGCGCTCCAGACCAAGCTCATCGCCGCGCTTCATCACAGCGCGGTCGGGGGCCACTCGGGAGCCACAGCCACTTACCACAGAGTACGCAAGCTCTTTGCCTGGCCCGGCCTCAAGCGCGCCGTGGAAGACTTCGTTCATCAGTGCGACATCTGCCAGCACGCCAAGCACGAGAACCTGCACCCGGCCGGCAAGCTTCAACCCCTGCCGATTCCGGACGCGCCATGGCAAGATGTGACCATGGACTTCGTCGAGGGTCTACCCAAGTCTGAAGGCTGCGACTCCATCTTGGTCGTCGTCGATCGACTCACCAAGTTCGCGCACTTCGTGCCACTCCATCACCCCTTCACGGCGGCGCAGGTGGCCCGCGCGTTCTGGGAGCACGTCATAAAGCTGCACGGCGTCCCTCGCTCCATCGTTTCCGATTGCGACAAGATCTTCACCAGTGCAATGTGGCGAGAACTGCTCACTGCGGCCGGCACCAAGCTCCTCTACTCCACCGCCTACCACCCCCAGACGGACGGCCAGACGGAGCGGGTCAACCAGTGTCTGGAGATGTACCTGCGTTGCGCCGTCCACGACAACCCGCGGCGATGGCGCAAGTGGCTTCCGGCAGCAGAGTTCTGGTATAACTCCACACACCACGCGTCTCTCAAGTGCTCGCCGTTCAGAGCGCTCTACGGCGTTGACCCCAACCTGGGGGGG
>NW_025258141.1:0-1777 GCF_018294505.1 Triticum aestivum
TTATTTCATCACCAATTTTATTCCCTTTTGATCCATCACTATAGATTTTCATTTCATTGAAAACTGAAAACTTATTAATGAAGCGTCATTGACATATTCCGAAATCATTTCCACCATTTCATGATTCGTGGGTAGTCCGTGTATCTATATACACCTCAGATAGCAACTTACCTATTGAAATTAGACAATTTGGTACAATTTTTAACCGTTTTGATCCATCATGGTAGATTTTCTATTTTGGCGAAACTGAATACTTGTTTAAATAGCATTACCGACAAGTGATAGAAGCCTTGATTCGTTTCTTGTTTCGAAATTGCGTATGCCGCCATTTGAAAATCCAACAATAACTTATAAATGTAGGAGTCACATAATTTTTAGTAGTTTTTCATAACCTTTTAATTTATTACTATACATTTTCTCCTCCATTGAAACTCAGAACTCATTTAAATAGGACATTCAACAAATTATAAAAACCTTTCCATCATTCCATTCTTCGAGAGTAGTCTCGACCGCCGTATGGATTTCGAACAGCTTATCCACATAAATTATTCATGTTTAGCACCTTTACTTAAACTTTTGATCCGTTACCGTATATTTGTTTCGCTTAAAAGAAACTTACTTAAATAGCATCATTTAGAAATTCCATCAGCATTTCTTCCTTTCAACCTTTGGAAGTTGTATGTTCTATCATATTGATCTCGTATAACAATTTTAACTAGTAATCATATTATTTCATCACCAATTTTATTCCCTTTTGATCCATCACTATAGATTTTCATTTCATTGAAAACTGAAAACTTATTAATGAAGCGTCATTGACATATTCCGAAATCATTTCCACCATTTCATGATTCGTGGGTAGTCCGTGTATCTATATACACCTCAGATAGCAACTTACCTATTGAAATTAGACAATTTGGTACAATTTTTAACCGTTTTGATCCATCATGGTAGATTTTTTATTTTGGCGAAACTGAATACTTGTTTAAATAGCATTACCGACAAGTGATAGAAGCCTTGATTCGTTTCTTGTTTCGAAATTGCGTATGCCGCCATTTGAAAATCCAACAATAACTTATAAATGTAGGAGTCACATAATTTTTAGTAGTTTTTCATAACCTTTTAATTTATTATTATACATTTTCTCCTCCATTGAAACTCTGAACTCATTTAAATAGGACATTCAACAAATTATAAAAACCTTTCCATCATTCCATTCTTCGAGAGTAGTCTCGAGCGCCGTATGGAAGCCGAACAGCTTATCCACATAAATTATTCATGTTTAGCACCTTTACTTAAACTTTTGATCCGTTACCGTATATTTTTTCGCTTAAAAGAAACTTACTTAAATAGCATCATTTAGAAATTCCATCAGCATTTCTTCCTTTCAACCTTTGGAAGTTGTATGTTCTATCATATTGATCTCGTATAACAATTTATAACTAGTAATCATATTATTTCATCACCAATTTTATTCCCTTTTGATCCATCACTATAGATTTTCATTTCATTGAAACTTGAACACTTATTAATAAAGCGTCATTGACATATTCCGAAATCATTTCCACCATTTCATGATTCGAGGGTAGTCCGTGTATCTATATGCACCTCAGATAGCAACTTACCTATAGAAATTAGACAATTTGGTACAATTTTTAACCGTTTTGATCCATCATGGTAGATTTTCTATTTTGGCGAAACTGAATACTTGTTTAAATAGCATTACCGACAAGTGATAGAAGCCTTGATTCGTTTCTTGTTTCGAAATTGCGTATGC
>NW_025258142.1:0-1777 GCF_018294505.1 Triticum aestivum
CAAGGAGAAGAAGAACAATGCGAAGGGTGGCGGTGTCAAGAAGGGCAATACCACCCCATCCAACAAAGCCGGCGACTTTAATCCTTCTTATGTGTTATGCCGTGCTAGTGATGGGCATGTTTATGCCAAATTTGTTGGTTCTCCTCATGAGTACATTGAATGGTCTATTTGGGTTCCTAAGACCCTTGTTACTAACATCAAAGGACCCATTACAAAATGGGTACCTAAAACCAAGCATTGATCTCTTGTAGGTGTTTGCTTCTGGTGGGGGATCATGATTGCTCGATAGTGGAGCTACAAATCATATGACCGGAAGCAAGGAATTAGTGGTGGACGTGCACAAGATTGCATCTATGCCCACCAATGTCGAGTGGGGTGATGCCTCGTCCTCTAAGGTATTGGGACTCGGCAAAGTAGTCATTTCTCATGATCTCATGATCGCGAAAGTCATGCTTGTTGAGTCCCTTGCATACAATTTACTTTCCGTTCGTCAACTTGCTATCATGGGCTTTGCCACTTTCTTTGATATTGATATCGTGGCCCTCTTGTGGAGCAAGACTCTTAAAGTAGCCTTTGTTGGGCATGTCGAGAACGGTCTCTATGTGATTAACTTTTCGGAGCGACCCACTAAGACCGCGACATGCCTAATGGCTAAAGTTGACGTGGGATGGCTTTGGCATCGCCATTTAGCCCATGTCAATATGAGATCTTTGCAAAGTATTCTCAAGGGGGACCATGTCCGTGGACTAACGAACGTTAGTTTTGCTAAAGATCGTGCTTGCAGTGCTTGTATCAAAGGAAAGCTTCATGAGAAGGCTCACCCTCCCACGACTCTCATTTACTCGAAGAGGCCTTTGGAGCTCCTTCATTTGGATCTCTTTGGGACTCCATCCTTTCATAGTCTTGGGGGTAGAAAGTATTGCTTGGTAATTGTGGATGACTATTCAAGATATACTTGGGTGTATTTCTTCAAGAGGAAGAGTGAGACCCAACAAAGCGTCATTGACTTTGCAAATGAAGCCCAACATCAACACAATGCAAAGATCTTGACAATAAGAAGTGACAATGGCACCGAGTTCAAGAACTACACCTTGGATGAGATTCTTAGTGATGAGGGGATCAAGCATCAATATGCCATACCTTACACCCCTCAACAAAACGGTGTTGCGGAGAGGAAGAACCGGACGTTGATGGATGCCGCAAGGACCATGATGGCGGAGTTCAAGTCTCCATACAACTTTTGGGCCGAAGCCATCAACACCGTGTGTCATGCATCCAATCGGCTCTACCTCCGCAAGGGCTTGAACAAGACTCCATATGAGATACTCACCGGTAACAAGCCCAGCCTCAAGTACTTTCGGGTGTTCGGGTGTAAGTGTTTCATTCTCAAGAAAGGTGTTCGGTTGTCTAAATTTGAGGCTAGAGCATATGAGGGCATATTTGCTGGTTATGCTACAAATTCTCATGCTTACCGTGTCCTCAATAAATCCACGGGACTTATTGAGGAGACGTGTAACGTGGAGTTTGATGAGAATAACGGCTCCCAAGTGGAGCAAAGTGGCACTTGTGATGTAGGTGATGAAATTCCTCCTCAAGCCATAAGAAGAATGGGTGTTGGTTTTATCCTACCCATTGAGGAACCCCTTGTGGCCGAAGGAGAAGGACAATGCTCCACTCAAGTTGAGCCATCACTAACCCAAGGCCCACACGCTTCCGAAGAACAAAGTGAAGGTCCTCAACCTCATGAACAAGACCAAGGGCAAGATCATGCTCAAGA
>NW_025258143.1:0-1777 GCF_018294505.1 Triticum aestivum
ACTGAGGAATTTGCTGGTGAGGAAATTCCTTAGCGAAGAACTACTTGCAGCAGAATGAGTACTCAGAAGTAAACATAACAGGATACGAACATAGTCATCATGATGAAATGAAGACTAGCACAGAGTATAGAAAGCGTAAACACAGGTAACAAGATGAAGACGGACAGACTGAAGAAATTGAACTGAGGAATTTGTGAAAGTCTTCAGTCAAAGTCTTCAAGCACAGATATGAACAACATACAACACAGTAATGAGGAAATGAAAGAGTTGAGGAAATAGAACCAGTTAGTTGGTGAAGACAATGATTTGGTAAACCAGTTCCAACTGTTGTCTCAGTTGTACGTCTGGTTGGAGCAGCTGAGTATTTAAACTCGAGGACACGCAGTCCCGGGCACCCAGTCTCTGAGCCGCAACTCGATCAGGACACCCAGTCCTCACCGTATTCTCCTTGAACTAAGACCACGCAGGCCTCGTCCAATCACTCGTGGTAAGTCTTCAGGTGACTTCCAAACCTTCACAGACTTGGTCACTCGGCGATCCACAATTCCTCTTGGATGCTCTAGACCTTGACGCCTAACTGTCTGGAAGAAGCACAGTATTCAAAGGTAACAAGCGTCGGATCCATGCAGGATCAATTTCTTCAGTGATGCTCAATCACTTTGGGTTTGTGGGGGTTTGGTTTTGGGATTTTCCTCACTTGATGATTTTCGCTCAAAGTCCTCGGAGGATGGGTTGCTCTCAGATGACAAGTGTCAAGTTCTCTCGGAGGAGCCAACCAACTAGTGGTTGTAGGGGCGGCTATTTATAGCCTAGGGAGCAGCCCGACATGATAAGACATAAATGCCCTTCAATGATATGACCGTTAGGTGGATAAGATATTTTGGACAGCCGGCGCGCAGCACAACAACGGTCGGAAATTTGACTCTCAAATTCCTCAGGGCTATCATGTTCCTCACTGTGTAGGCAATTCACACTGGCGAATTCGTAACTCCTTAGCCAGAGCAAAGTCCTCAGTGACCCGAAGAACTGCGTCTCTGTCACTGAAGAAATTGACTGAACTGTATGAGATTTCCAATGGCTTCACTCGAAGGGATTGGTAGGTGTAGGATTTTGAGTTGAGCATCACATGGAAATTTTTTCTTAGTATTTCCTCGACCCCCTTTAACAGTACGGTGTTTCCTATGACTCAAGAAAGAGAAAATGGAACTACGAAAACAAAGTCTTCACGCTCCATATTCCTCGAATGAATACCAAGTCTTCAAGGTCACACCAATTTCTTCACTTTCAAAGTCTTCAAAAAGTCTTCAGAATATCAAAGTCTTCAGTCGAAGAACTTCATTTTTAGGGGTCGACTTTCTCTGTAAATATCAAACTCCTCATAGACTTATAGACCTGTGTACACTCACAAACGCATCAGTCACTTAACCTATAAGTCTTCAATACACCAAAATCACTAAGGGGCACTAGATGCACTTACAATCTCCCCCTTTTTGGTGATTGATGACAACATAGGTTAAGTTTTCAACGGGGATAAACATATGAAGTGTAAATACTGATATTGAGGTATTTGATTGCAAGATATAGAAGAACTCCCCCTGAATATGTGCACAGTGAGGAATTTGCTTTTGAGACAATGCACATTTGAAGAATTGAATCATGGAGATCTCCCCCTATATCTTGTAATTCATACACGCATTTGATATATAATATGAAGAATTTGAAATGCATGATGAAAAATGGTGCCTGATAAGATTCAGCATGCGTGCAATAATATTAA
>NW_025258144.1:0-1777 GCF_018294505.1 Triticum aestivum
TGATGCGTGCCTACGCTGCTCTGTATCAGATGGATGAGGATTGGAGGAGAAAGGCCCAGTTTGTGTCGCGCGATGGAACGATCATCGGTGCCGGATCGAACGGAGAAATCATCAGCAGCCGCCACTAAAAAAAACTACATTCTATAAGAAGTTTCCAACTGAACTACTACTTTTTAAGAAAAAAAATATCTATCTAATCGTTTATTTTCAGAAAATCATTTTTTAGGTAAAAACTAAAACATAAAAACGCACAATGACTCTTAACTAGTTTTTTTTTACTATAAACAAGCCTGCTGGCATATTTGCACGGCTAAGTCTACGCCATATACGCAAAGTGTACATCTTGAGGAAACACATTCATATTTTTGCAGAAATTATTTCATCATAACTATAATAGATTCTTCCTTGCGAAAAGAAGTGTACGAGATTCCTGCCTATGAATTGTCCATTGAAATTGAAGACCTATGGAAGCAGATGGCTTATATACGAAATGTTGTCTTTTATATTATTCTCCCTTTTTCCTTTTCCACAAGTCATGGGCCACTAATGGGCCACACTAATGGGTCTAAACTTTGGCCACTAGTGATCGATCATGGAAGGTTGTTTTTCCGGTAGTGGTGCTGCATTGCCTCAACTTCCTCTACAGGTTTGCATACACAGTGGTAATTTCGTGATTTGTTATTGGTGCCCCATCGTCAGTTTGAAGTTTTAGGCTCACGTACTAGAAATTTATTACTAGTGTAGCACGTATTACTAAACAGTAAGATGGAGCCACCTAGAAGCCACCACAGCAATTTGGCATTGTCAACCGTCGGATTATGCTACAAACGCGTCAGATCTTCTGGTCGTCCAAAGCCTCCTTCCGCGCGCTACGCTGACCTGCGTCCTAAATGGGCTGCTGCTCCACGGACCAATTAGGCTTGCTTTTCGTTAATTTAGGGTTAGTGGGCTTGATAATAAGCGGGTTAGTAGTAGAGAGGAGACCCAGAATCCAAAAAAAGTAGATAGGAGACCCGCTCGACCCTCTAGATTGCTACTCTTTCCTCCTGACCCATCTCTCTCATGCGGCATCTGACAAACCCTTGGACGCGCCGCCGCCGCTGCCATGCCTTCCTACTCCACTCCATTAACGCTGAAGTAGGGGAATTATGCAGCGACGCACAAGAATGCAAGAGGAGCAGCCGGTATGCATCATCGATGCAAGACGGGGCTTCCCTCCTCGCCCAGCCGCCGATCTCGCCCACCTGCTCCTACCTTTCCATCGGCTTGTGCAGACATTGAGGAAGGCCTTCGCGGAGGTGTGTTGTGTCCTCTTCGTTGCAACCTTTATCTCCTCTTCTCATTTGTCGACACCAAATCCTAACCCAATTGCCGTTTGAGATTGTCTCCCCAACGGGGAAGAAGGGCAGCCGTTCTCACATGTTGATCTCGGTCGATGGTGAGAGTAGGGGTAGGGCTGTACACGAGCTGAACCGAGCCGAGTTTTCAGTCCGAGCCTGGCTTTGGCTCACCTAAAGCGAACCCAGCTCGGCTCGGCTCGCTGGTTGAACGCGCCTGCTTCTGGAGGCTCGGCTCGTTTTGCCTCTGGCTCAGTCTGGCCCGATCAGCTCGTATGTGCACTGCTATGTGTGTCTACACCTGTGCAGTACACATACAAGTAGGCAGTAGCAGCGCATGTGCATATATACTGTGTGCCTACTGTAGGGGTGGAGGAGACCGGCTACAGGCAGTCGTGGTTTGAGTTCTTCAGGTCATGGAAATATAGACATATTTTTTC
>NW_025258145.1:0-1776 GCF_018294505.1 Triticum aestivum
GAACATGTCCTACTGTGTGTGAGCTAAGTGTGTGAACACGATTTGGTAAAGGTAGCGGTGAGAGGCCATGTAGGAGTACATGGTGGGTTGTCTCATTGCAGCCGTCCTCAGGAACTGAGTTCTGTGTTTGTGATCCATGATTCAGCTACTACCACGCATTGGGCCCGAAACCAATGGACCCTCTCGGCTTCTTAATCACCCTTGTCCTCTGTCCAGGAGTTGCAAGTAGTTTCTGGTGTTTGTAGTATGCTGGAGGCCGTGCGCAGCGCTGACCGTAGGGGTGGGCTGTGATGCGGTAGGCACGTGGCCGGGTATACCGGGCGCCCGTTTGGTGTCACGGAACCCTGTTCACATCGTTTGGGGCTGTGAGCGAAACTCCGGCCGGATCTCCTCATGGATGGAACCCGAATAGGCGATAAACCTGGACTAGAGACTTAGGTGTTTAGGTAGGCCGTGGCCGACACCCACGTTGGGCTTCTGCTTGAAGGTTGCCGAGTACATGTCGTGTAAACGGCGGTAAGTGGTGAGAGCGTGTGTGAAGAAGTACACCCCTGCAGGGTTATTATGATCTATTCGAATAGCCGTGTCCGCGGAAAAGGACTTCTAGGTTGCTTATATCAGTTCATAGGCAAGTGAAAGTGGATACTCTAAAATACGCAAGATAAGCGTGAGTGCTATGGATGGCGTTCTCGTAGGGAGACGGGAGCGATTCCATAGTGGTGTATTGATATGGTGAATATGTGGACTCGTGTGCGCCACCTCAAAAGAGTTACTTGCAGTCGTAGTTCAGGATAGCCACCGAGTCAAAGCTGGCTTGCTGCAGTTAAACCCCACCATCCCCTTTGTTGATAATGAAGCATATGTAGTTAGTTCTGATGTAAGTCTTGCTGGGTACATTTGTACTCACGTTTGCCTATTTATGTTTTTGCAGAGAGACTTCGGTCTCGCTAGTAGTTCCGCGTGGACTTCGACGTTTAGCTTGTTACCTCAGCTACGATCTTGTGCCCTCGGCAGGATCTGGTAGATAGTCAGGCTTCTCAGCCTTTTTCATTTATAGATGTCTGTACTCAGACATGATAGCTTCCGCTTCTGCTTTGACTTGTATGCTCTGATTGTTGGGTCATGAGACCCATGTTTGTAATATCTCGCTCCTCGGAGCCTATTGATTAAAATACTTGAGTTATAGAGTCATGTTGTGATGCCATGTTGTATTTGCACATATCGAGCATATTGTGTGTATGTTATTGAAATGCTTGATATGTGTGGGATCTGACCATCTCGTTGTTTATCTTTAGTAGCCTCTCTTACGGGGAAATGTCTCCTAGTGTTTCCACCGAGCCATGGTAGCTTGCTACTGCTCCGGAACACTTAGGCTGGCCGGCATGTGTCCTTCTTCGTTCCTGTGTCTGTCCCTTCGGGGAAATGTCACGCGATGAATACCGGAGTCCTGTTAGCCCGCTACAGCCCGGTTCACCGGAGTCCTGCTAGCCCAGTGCTACAGCCTGGATTCACTCGCTGATGACCGACACGTTCGATGCTGGGTCATGGATGCCTGTCCCTGTAAGTCTGTGCCACTTTGGGTTTACGACTAGCCATGTCAGCCCGGGCTCCTTATCATATGGATGCTAGCGACACTATCATATACGTGTGCCAAAAGGCGCAAACGGTCCCGGGCAAAGGTAAGGCGACACCCATGGGAATACCGTGCGTGAGGCCGCAAAGTGATATGAGGTGTTACATGCTAGATCGATGTGGCATTGAGTCGGGGTCCTGACA
>NW_025258146.1:0-1776 GCF_018294505.1 Triticum aestivum
AACGGTGAGTAATAGTCCACGAAAGGGACAGAATCAACAAAAACCGCGATTGTTGATCACCGAAACATAAACGCACCAGGGGTTCGTCAATCGTGGAAATCCCTCCGGGACCCGAAACTGCGAGTAATAGTCCACAAAACGGGCCAGAATCGGCCAAAACTGCGAGTGTTGATGAACGACACGTAAGTGCATCTTTGGGTTCAACAACTATGGAAATCGCTTCGGGACCCCAAAAAGGTGAGTAATAGTCCACGAAACGGGTCAGAATTGGCCAGAACTATGAGTGTTGACGACGGGCACGTAAACACACCCCCGGGATCGTGAATCGTGGAAATCGCTCTGGGACCCCAAAACGGTGAGTAATAGTCCACGAGACGGACCAGAATTGGGCAAAATGGTGAGTGTTCATAACCGACACATAAACGCACCCCGGGGATCGCAAATCGTGTAAATCGCTCTAGGACCCCAAAACGGTGAATAATAGTGCACCAAACGGACCAAAATCGGCCAAAACTGTGATTGTTGATGACCGACAAGTAAGCGCACCGTAGGGTTTGTCAATCGTGGAAATCACTTCGGGATGCCAAAACTGTGTAATAGTTCAAAAGCGGGCCAAAATCGGCCAAAACTGCGAGTCTTGACGACCAACACGCAAGCACACCTTGGGGTTCGACAAAAATGGAAATCTCTTTGGGACCCCAAAACGGTGAGTAATAGTCCACGAAACGGGTCGGAATCAACAACACCTACGAGTGTTGATGACCGACACGTAAACGCACCCAGAGGTTCGTCAATCGTGGAAATCTCTCCGGGACCCCAAAACAGCGAGTAATAGTCCACGAGACGGCCAGAATTAACCAAAATTGTGAGTGTTGATGACCGACACATAAACGCACCCCCGGGGTTCGTCAATCGTGGAAATCACTTCGGGACCCCAAAACTGAGTAATAGTCCAAGAAACGGGCCAGAATCGGCCAAAACTGCGAGACTTGACGACCAACACGTAAGCACACCTTGGGGTTCGACAGCAATGGAAATCGCTTTAGGACCCCAAAACGGTGAGTAATAGTCCACGAAAGGGACAGAATCAACAAAAACCGCGATTGTTGATCACCGAAACATAAACGCACCAGGGGTTCGTCAATCGTGGAAATCCCTCCGGGTTCTGAAACAGCGAGTAATAGTCCACAAAACGGGCCAGAATCGGCCAAAACTGCGAGTGTTGATGAACGACACGTAAGTGCATCTTTGGGTTCAACAACTATGGAAATCGCTTCGGGACCCCAAAAAGGTGAGTAATAGTCCACGAAACGGGTCAGAATTGGCCAGAACTATGAGTGTTGACGACGGGCACGTAAACACACCCCCGGGATCGTGAATCGTGGAAATCGCTCTGGGACCCCAAAACGGTGAGTAATAGTCCACGAGACGGACCAGAATTGGGCAAAATGGTGAGTGTTCATAACCGACACATAAACGCACCCCGGGGATCGCAAATCGTGTAAATCGCTCTAGGACCCCAAAACGGTGAATAATAGTGCACCAAACGGACCAGAATCGGCCAAAACTGTGATTGTTGATGACCGACAAGTAAGCGCACCGTAGGGTTTGTCAACCGTGGAAATCACTTCGGGATGCCAAAACTGTGTAATAGTTCAAAAGCGGGCCAAAATCGGCCAAAACTGCGAGTCTTGACGACCAACACGCAAGCACACCTTGGGGTTCGACAAAAATGGAAATCTCTTTGGGACCCCAAAACGGTGAGTAATAGTCCAC
>NW_025258147.1:0-1776 GCF_018294505.1 Triticum aestivum
CTATTGGTTATTGACCAGAGATGTGTCTCAGTCATGTCTACATCGTTCTCGAACCGTAGGGTCCGCACGCTTAAGGTTTCGATGACAGTTATATTATGAATTTATGTATTTTGATGTACCGAAGGTTGTTCGGAGTCCCGGATATGATTACGGACATGACGAGGAGTCTCGAAATGGTCGAGAAATAAAGATTGATATATTGGACGGATATATTTGGACACCGGAAAGGTTCCGGAGAAGTTTGGAGCCCGGGGAGGTTACCGGAACCCCCCGGGAGGTATATGGGCCTTATTGGGCCCATGTAGGAGGAAGAGAGAAGGAGCAAGGGAAGGGGGCGCGCCCCCCAAGCCCAATCCGAATTGGGGAGGGGGGCCGCCCCCCCTTTCCTTTCTCCTTCCCCCTCTTCCTATTACTACTACTAGTACTACTTCCTAATACTAGTACTCTTTCCTTCCCCCTCCAAATAAGATAAGGAAAAGAGAGGGAAACCTACTTGGAGTAGGTTTCCCCCTCATCATGGCGCGCCCCCCTAGGGCCGGCCACCTCCTCCCTCCCTCCTTTATATACGGGGGTAGGGGGGCAAGGAGCAAGGGAAGGGGGCGCGCCCCCCCAAGCCCAATCCGAATTGGGGAGGGGGGCCGGCCCCCCCTTTCCTTTCTCCTTCCCCCTCTTCCTATTACTACTACTAGTACTACTTCCTAATACTAGTACTCTTTCCTTCCCCCTCCAAATAAGATAAGGAAAAGAGAGGGAAACCTACTTGGAGTAGGTTTCCCCCTCCTCATGGCGCGCCCCCCCTAGGGGCCGGCCACCTCCTCCCTCCCTCCTTTATATACAGGGGTAGGGGGGCACCCTAGAACACACAAGTTGATCATTGATCGTTCCTTAGCCGTGTGTGGTGCCCCCCTCCACGATATTACACCTCGGTCATATTGTAGCGGTGCTTAGGCGAAGCCCTGCAACAGGAGAACATCAAGATCGTCACCACGCCGTCGTGCTGACGGAACTCCCCCTCGGCGCCTCTGCTGGATCGGAGATCGAGGGTGCGTCATCGAGCTGTACACGTGTCAAGAACTCGGAGGTGCCGGAGTAACAGTACTTGGATCGGTTGAACCGGAGGACGTACGACTACTTCCTCTACGTTGCGTCAACGCTTCCGCTTCGGTCTACGAGGGTACGTAGACGACACTCTCCCCTCGTTGCTATATCATCACCATGATCTTGCGTGTGCGTAGGAAATTTTTTGAAATTACTACGTTCCCCAACAGTGGCATCCGAGCCTAGGTTTTATTTTTTGATGTTATTTGCACGAGTAGAACACAAGTGAGTTGTGGACGATACAAGTCATACTGCCTACCAGCATGTCATACTTTGGTTCGGCGGTATTGTTGGACGAGACGACCCGGACCAACCTTACGCGTACGCTTACGCGAGACCGGTTCCCTCGACGTTCTTTGCACATAGATGGCTTGCGGGCGACTGTCTCTCCAACTTTAGTTGAACCGAGTGTGGCTACGCCCGGTCCTTGCGAAGGTTAAAACGGAGTCTATTTGACGAACTATCGTTGTGGTTTTGATGCGTAGGTGAGATTGGTTCTTGCTTAAAGCCCGTAGCAGCCACGTAAAACTTGCAACAACAAAGTAGAGGATGTCTAACTTGTTTTTGCAGGGCATGTTGTGATATGATATGGTCAAGGCATGATGCTAAATTTTATTGTATGAGATGATCATGTTTTGTAACCGAGTTATCGGCAACTGGCAGGAGCCATATGGTTGT
>NW_025258148.1:0-1776 GCF_018294505.1 Triticum aestivum
CGTTTAGCAATAAAGTAAAGTAGTTTACATGGCGTTCTTCAATGACACGCAGGTCATACAAAAAATAAAGACAACTCCTATGGCTCCTGCCGGTTGTCATACTCATCGACATGCAAGTCGTGAATCCTATTACAAGAACATGATCAATCTCATACATCACATATATCATTCATCACATCCTTTGGCCATATCACATCACATAGCATACCCTGCAAAAACAAGTTAGACGTCCTCTAATTGTTGTTTGCATGTTTTACGTGGCTGCTATGGGTTTCTAGCAAGAACGTTTCTTACCTACGCATGAACCACAACGTGATATGCCAATTGCTATTTACCCTTCATAAGGACCCTTTTCATCGAATCCGATCCGACTAAAGTGGGAGAGACAGACACCCGCCAGCCACCTTATGCAACTAGTGCATGTTTGTCGGTGGAACCGGTCTCACGTAAGCGTACGTGTAAGGTTTAAGGTTAGGGGAATTAATTGAAGCTTGACCAATGGGGAAAATATCCATACCTCATCCGCTTGCGGTGTGGATCTGATCAGCGCCGTGGTACCTCTCGTGATGAGCAAGCAGCTCTAGTTCATTGGTAACGTGGTCAGTGGCGCCAGAATCAACGTACCAGACGCCGTCGCCTCCCTGTTCACGCATGGCAGTAGCAACATGGCGAGCATCACGTACAAAGTTCTCGTCAAAGCGATGCCAGCAGTCCAGAACCTCATGGCCAGACTTCTTGCAGAGCTGGCAGCGCGGGCGAGGGCGAGCGGAAGGGGGCGGCGACCATTGTTGGAGTTGAAGCCGCAGCCATTGTTGTTGTTGGAGTTGTAGCCGCCCCCATTGGTGTAGCCGTAGGCGCCACCAGAGCGAGCATCGTCGCCTTGATGGGCACCGCGTCCGCGGCCACCGCCACGATTCTGCCCCTGGTGACCGCGCCCACGGCCGCGGCCACGGGACGCGGAGTTAGCGGACGACTGCCGAAGATCGCCGCCATGAAGGAGGGTGAGGCGGGCATCAAAACTGAGGAGATGTATGTACAACTCCTGGACGGTGATGGGTTCCACACGAGCGGTGAGTGCAGAAACTACTGGATTGTACTCCATGTCCAAACCAGTGAGGATCTTGGAGACGATTTCCGGATCGGAGAGAGCCGCGATAGTTCACGCGACTTCATCAATAAGGCTCTTGATCCTGCCAAGATAGTCATGTTGGGGAACGTAGCAGAAATTCAAAAATTTTCCTACGAATCACCAAGATCTATCTATGGAGAGACCAGCAACGAGTAGAAGGGGAGTGCATCTACATACCCTTGTAGATCGCTAAGCGGAAGCGTTCAAGTGAACGGGGTTGATGGAGTCGTACTCGTCGTGATTCAGATCACCGATGATCTAGTGCCGAACGGACGGCACCTCCGCGTTCAACAGACGTACAGCTCGACGATGTCTCCCACGCCTTGATCCAGCAAGGAGAGAGGGAGAGGTTGAGGAAGACTCCATCCAACAGCAGCACAACGGCGTGATGGTGATGGAGGAGCGTGGCAATCCTGCAGGGCTTCGCCGAGCACCTACGGGAGAGGAGATGTGTCACGGGAGGGAGAGGGAGGCAACCAAAGGCCTTAGGTATGATTGCTCCTCCTTTTCCCCACTATATATAGGGCCAAGGGAGAGGGGAAGGGCGCAGCCTTGCCCCCTCCTCCAAGGAAGGGGTGCGGCTAAGGATGGGGAGGAGTCCATCCTCCCCAAGGCACCTCGGAGGTGCCTTCCCCCTTTAGGACTCT
>NW_025258149.1:0-1776 GCF_018294505.1 Triticum aestivum
CAAAAACAAGTTAGACGTCCTCTAATTGTTGTTTGCATGTTTTACGTGGCTGCTATGGGTTTCTAGCAAGAACGTTTCTTACCTACGCAATACCACAACGTGATATGCCAATTGCTATTTACCCTTCATAAGGACCCTTTTCATCGAATCCGTTCCGACTAAAGTGGGAGAGACTGGCACCCGCTAGCCACCTTATGCACCAAGTGCATGTCAATCGGTGGAACCTGTCTCACGTAAGAGTACGTGTAAGGTCGGTCCGGGCCGCTTCATCCCACAATACCGTCGAAACAAGATTGGACTAGTAACGGTAAGCATATTGAACAACATCAACGCCCACAACTACTTTGTGTTCTACTCGTGCAAAGAATCTACGCAATAGACCTAGCTCATGATGCCACTGTTGGGGAACGTAGCAGAAATTCAAAATTTTCCTACGTGTCACCAAGATCTATCTATGGAGAAACCAGCAACGAAGGGAAGGAGAGTGCATCTACATACCCTTGTAGATCGCTAAGCGGAAGCGTTCAAGTGAACGGGGTTGATGGAGTCGTACTCGTCGTGATTCAAATCACCGATGATCAAGTGCCGAACGCACGGCACCTCCGCGTTCAACACACGTACAGCCTGGTGACGTCTCCCACGCCTTGATCCAGCAAGGAGAGAGGGAGAGGTTGAGGAAGACTCCATCCAACAGCAGCACAACGGCGTGGTGGTGATGGAGGAGCGTGGCAATCCAGCAGGGCTTCGCCAAGCACCATGGGAGAGGAGGAGGAGGAGAGGCAGGGCTGCACCAACGAGAGGAGAAGTTCTCATGTGTTATGGGCAGCCCCAGGCCTCTATTTATATAGGGGAGAAGGGGGCTGCGCCCCCTTTAGGGTTTCCCACCCCAAGGGGTGCGGCCAGCCCTAGATGGGACTTGGGGAGGCGGCCAAGAGGGGGAGAGAGGGGAGGCGCCCACTAGGTGGGCCTTAAGGCCCATCTGGACTAGGGTTTGCCCCCTCCCACTCTCCCTTGCGCCTTGGCCCCCTTGTGGGGGGCGCACCAGCCCTCCTAGGGGCTGGTCCCCTCCCACACTTGGCCCACGCAACCTTCTGGGGCAGGTGTCCCCACTTGGTGGACCCCCGGGACCCTCCCGGTGGTCCCGGTACATTACCGATATCGCCCGAAACTTTTCCGGTGACCAAAACAGGACTTCCCATATATAAATCTTTACCTCCGGACCATTCCGGAACTCCTCGTGACGTCCGGGATCTCATCCGGGACTCCGAACAACATTCGGTAACCACATGCAAGCTTCCTTTATAACCCTAGCGTCACCGAACCTTAAGTGTGTAGACCCTACGGGTTCGGGAGACATGTAGACATGACCGAGACGTTCTCCGGTCAATAACCAACAGCAGGATCTGGATACCCATGATGGCTCCCACATGTTCCACGATGATCTCATCGGATGAACCACGATGTCAAGGACTTAATCAATCCCGTATTCAATTCCCTTTGTCTATCGGTATGTTACTTGCCCGAGACTCGATCGTCGGTATCCAATACCTTGTTCAATCTCGTTACCGGCAAGTCACTTTACTCGTTCCGTAACACATCATCCCGTGATCAACTCCTTGGTCACATTGCGCATATGATGATGTCCTACCGAGTGGGCCCAGAGATACCTCTCCGTTTACACGGAGTGACAAATCCTAGTCTCGATCCGCATAAAACAATAGATACTTTCGGAGATACCTGTAGTGCACCTTTATAGTCACCCAGTTACGTTGTGAC
>NW_025258150.1:0-1776 GCF_018294505.1 Triticum aestivum
GTATTACGATTTCCGGACAATACAATTATAGCATGAATAATAGACAATTACCATGAACAAAGAAATATAATAATAACCATTTATTATTGCCTCTAGGGCATATTTCCAACAGTCTCCCACTTGCACTAGAGTCAATAATCTAGTTACATTGTGATGAATCGAACACCCATTGCGTCCTGGTGTTGATCATGTTTTGCCCTAGGGAGAGGTTTAGTCAACGGATCTGCTACATTCAGGTCCGTATGTACTTTACAAATATCTATGTCTCCATTTTGAACACTTTCACGAATGGAGTTGAAGCGACGCTTGATATGCCTGGTCTTCCTGTGAAACCTGGGCTCCTTCGCAAGGGCAATAGCTCCAGTGTTGTCACAGAAGAGAGTCATCGGGCCCGACGCATTGGGAATCACCCCTAGGTCGGTAATGAACTCCTTCATCCAGAATGCTTCCTGTGCTGCCTCCGAGGCTGCCATGTACTCCGCTTCACATGTAGATCCCGCCACGACACTTTGCTTGCAACTGCACCAGCTTACTACTCCTCCATTCAAAATATACACGTATCCGGTTTGTGACTTCGAGTCATCCAGATCTGTGTCGAAGCTAGCGTCGACGTAACCCTTTACGACGAGCTCTTCGTCACCTCCATAAACAAGAAACATATCCTTAGTCCTCTTCAGGTACTTCAGGATATTCTTGACCTCTGTCCAGTGTTCCATGCCGGGATTACTTTGGTACCTTCCTACCAAACTTACGGCAAGGTTTACATCAGGTCTGGAACACAGCATGGCATACATAATAGACCCTATGGCCGAGGCATAGGGGATGACACTCATCTTTTCTATATCTTCTGCCGTGGTCGGGCATTGAGCCTTGCTCAATTGCACACCTTGCAATACAGGCAAGAACCCCTTCTTGGACTGATCCATACTGAACTTCTTCAATATCTTGTCAAGGTATGTACTCTGTGAAAGACCAATGAGGCGTCTTGATCTATCTCTATAGATCTTGATGCCCAATATATAAGCAGCTTCTCCAAGGTCCTTCATTGAAAAACACTTATTCAAATAGGCCTTTATACTTTCCAAGAATTCTATATCATTTCCCATCAATAGTATGTCATCCACATATAATATGAGAAATGCTACAGAGCTCCCACTCACTTTCTTGTAAACACAGGCTTCTCCATAAGTCTGTGTAAACCCAAACGCTTTGATCATCTCATCAAAGCGAATGTTCCAACTCCGAGATGCTTGCACCAGCCCATAAATTGAGCGCTGGAGCTTGCATACTTTGTTAGCATTCCTAGGATCGACAAAACCTTCCGGCTGCATCATATACAACTCTTCCTTAAGGAAGCCGTTAAGGAATGCCGTTTTGACGTCCATCTGCCATATCTCATAATCATAGTATGCGGCAATTGCTAACATGATTCGGACGGACTTCAGTTTCGCTACGGGTGAGAAAGTCTCATCGTAGTCAACCCCTTGAACTTGTCGATAACCCTTAGCGACAAGTCGAGCTTTGTAGATGGTCACATTACCATCCGCGTCCGTCTTCTTCTTAAAGACCCATTTGTTGTCTATGGCTCGCCGATCATCGGGCAAGTCAGTCAAAGTCCATACTTCGTTTTCATACATGGATCCTATCTCGGATTTCATGGCTTCTAGCCATTTGTCGGAATCCGGGCCCGCCATCGCTTCTTCATAGTTCGAAGGTTCACCGTTGTCTAACAACATGATTTCCAGGACAGGGTTGCCGTACCACTCTGGTGCGGAA
>NW_025258151.1:0-1776 GCF_018294505.1 Triticum aestivum
TTGTCTTTTTCACCAGAGGTGGATCAAAAGTTTTGACACCCAACCATTTGGTCAATTGTGCATTAAATATGGCCTAGTATTTTAAAAAATGATTTGGTCCAATTTTGCAACAATTATTTGGGAGGTCCTTCACAAAAAAACCTCCTTTTGGGCACTCGAAAAATGGAAAATGGTTCTTTCGTCCAAAGAAAAAGAAAACTTCCTTAGACAACATTGTTTGCCATTTCAATATGCACCCTTGTGCACAATATGAGATCATTTGAACAAACTATGCCATGAATGTGGCCATAAGATTGATCATTTGGCTTGAAAGCCATGAATCTTCACACTTCAAAGCTCATTTCTGAGAACACTTTTTTAAAATAATTACCGTATTACAAGTTTATTATTTTTCTTGGAAACTTGGTTCACACATAATGACACAATGCGAAGGTTTTCCAATTTTTTTGATTTTTTTTGAATTTTTTATGCCCGTTTCAAAATGCGGTCAAAACGGCGGGCTTGACCGTTCCTAGCTAGTGGTTGAATCTTGGAATTTTTTGGTGTTTCTATGATTAAAAAAAAACTTATTTACCTAGATATGATTTTTGGAAAAAATAAAGAGCAAACTATGAGGCAGCTGCAGTTCAAATTTGGCCCGCTTCCAACTGAATCGGCGGGAAATTGTATTTTTCACCAGAGGTGGATCAAAACTTTTGACACCCAACCATTTGGTCAATTGTGCATTAAATATGGCCTAGTATTTTATAAAAATGATTTGGTCTAATTTTACAACAATTATTTGGCAGGTCCTTCACAAAAAACCCTCCTTTCAGGCACTCAAAAAATGGAAAATGGTTCTTTCGTCCAAAGAAAAAGAAAACTTCCTTAGGCAACATTGTTTGCCATTCCAATATGCACCCTTGTGCACAATATGAGATCATTTGAACAAACTATGCCATGAATGTGGCCATAAGATTGATCATTTGGCTTGAAACCCATGAATCTTCACACTTCATAGCTCATTTCTGAGAACACTTTTTTAAAATAATTACCGTATTACAAGTTTATTATTTTTCCTGGAAACTTGGTTCACACATAATGACACAATGCGAAGGTTTTCCAATTTTTTGATTTTTTTTGAATTTTTTATGCCCGTTTCAAAATGCGGTCAAAACGGCGGGCTTGACCGTTCCTAGCTAGTGGTTGAATCTTCGAATTTTTTGTTGTTTCTATGATTAAATAGATACTTATTTACCTAGATATGATTTTTGGAAAAAATAAAGAGCAAACTATGAGGGAGCTGCAGTTCAAATTTGGCCCGCTTCCAACTGAATCGGCGGGAAATTGTCTTTTTCACTAGAGGTGGATCAAAACTTTTGAGACCCAACCATTTGGTCAATTGTGCATTAAATATGGCCTAGTATTTTATAAAAATGATTTGGTCTAATTTTACAACAATTATTTGGCAGGTCCTTCACAAAAAACCCTCCTTTTGGGCACTCAAAAAATGGAAAATGGTTCTTTCGTCCAAAGAAAAAGAAAACTTCCTTAGGCAACATTGTTTGCCATTCCAATATGCACCCTTGTGCACAATATGAGATCATTTGAACAAACTATGCCATGAATGTGGCCATAAGATTGATCATTTGGCTTGAAAGCCATTGATCTCCACACGTGATAGCTCGTTTCTGAGAACACTTTTTTAAAATAATTGCCGTATTGCAAGTTTATTATTTTTCCTGGGAACTTGGCCACATATAATGACACAATGCGAAGGTTTCCCAAATTTTTCAC
>NW_025258152.1:0-1776 GCF_018294505.1 Triticum aestivum
TTCACTAGTTTTGCATGTGTATGGTGGTCTGAACATTGTAGATTATATCCTATTCCAACTACTTGGGCTGCTTTGAAAACTGCTATGCGTACGCGTTGGGTTCCACCATATTATCAACGTGAATTGCTTCAAAAATTGCAGCGTTTAAGACAAGGAAAAAATTCTGTAGAAGAATATTATCAGGAATTACAAACTGGCATGATTAGATGTGGTATTGTTGAGGAGACTGAAGCTATGCTTGCACGTTTTCTGGGTGGATTAAATAGAGAGATTCAGACCATTCTAGACTATAAGGAGTATACTAATATCACTCGTTTATTCCTTCTTGCTTGTAAAGCTGAACGTGAAGTGTAGGATCGACAAGCATTGGGGCGAACTAACTTTTCTGCAGGCCGACCTTCATCATGGACACCACGTGCATCTTCTACTTCAACTGCACCAGCACCTCCATCCGGTGCCACCTCCAGCCGTGATACAAGAAAACAGGCACAACCACCATAATCTGCCAAGAGCGCACCTGCGGGGCCTGCACAGCGTTATTCTTCTTCCATGGCATCAACAGGGCACACAAGTGATATTATTTGTCGTCGTTGTAAGGGAGGAGGTCATTATGCGAGGGAATGCAAATCTCCGCGTGTGATGATTGCTACCGCGGATGGTGGATATGAGTCCGCTAGTGACTATGATGAGGAGACATTGGCTCTTATTACACGTGAAGAACATGGTGGAGATGATTCTGATCATGAGACGCAATACATGGCTCCTGAAGACGCTGACAGGTATGAATGTTTAGTTGCTCAACGTGTTTTGAGTGTGCAGGTCACACAAGCTGAGCAAAATCAGAGGCACAATTTGTTCCATACCAAGGGAGTTGTGAAGGAACGTTCTGTGCGCGTCATAATAGACGGAGGGAGCTGCAACAACTTGACTAGCATGGAGATGGTGGAGAAGCTTTCTCTCACCACAAGACCACATTCACATCCTTACTACATCCAATGGTTCAACAACAGCGGCAAGGTTAAGGTAACACGTACTGTTCGTGTGCATTTTTGATAGAGGCGGGGTGTCCCGATCTTTCGATGAGATGATACTACCGATTTGGTGGAAACGACTTTGACGATCCGACTACAAACGTGCACGACGTTGCGCCTTAGCAATCGCTAAACCAATCTCCTGAGGTTATTGACCACGCCGGAGCACGATCAACCTGACCACGAAGGTCTATTCCTGCAAGCAATCGAAGAACGAGCAAGAATATGATAAAAGCAATCTGAATATTGCGAATATATATGAAGTATTGATAAAGGTGGGGATCCGTAAGCGGTCTTGGTCTGGTCGTTGGACACAAACGAAGTACACGAAGTTGCAATGGCTATCTTTTAACTAAACAAATCCCCAGGAAAAGCTACTAGATGGATCTACTTATATAGGAGCAAGGGGTGGCGGCCAAGGAGGTGGGAGGACGTCCCAAGGCAGCCTAAAACTAAATCTAGGTCGTACAAGGCCAATGGGCCCAAGTGGAGGTGATGTAACACCTTTGGACTTGTAGTTTGACTCGGATTCTGCTGCAGCATCAGATTGTTTCGTCCACAACTCAACGCTCCGGACGAATTTGAAGGTGATTCCAATTAGGTTGGAAAGTGCACGAAATCTAGTTTCCAACAAAAAAAGAATCACCCAATTCGGAGTCCGTATGAAAAACTTGTGTGCGTTTTGAGTCAGGTGTGTCTGTGCAGTCCGAATCTGAATCCAGAACGTGAGAGACTTGGACTCTAT
>NW_025258153.1:0-1776 GCF_018294505.1 Triticum aestivum
AAACCAGCGACAAATAGTTTGTTAGGTGTCCCAAAGAACTCGGCAAGTTTACATTGTATGTACCTTCCGATGCTTCGATGAGTCTTATCTTTTTATTTTGTTAATGGCACCTTGTTTATACTAAACAAATAGAGATTCATAACATGAGTCTTAGTAGTTAGTTTAAAAAATATTAATGTTAGTAGCACTAATAAATATTGGCCCACACGAAAGGTACAATAATACATACTGCCTCTAGTTGTCGTTGCGGCGACGTGTCTGTGTGGTCGTGTCATCATCGACATCTTGTATTTGCCTTTGGGTCACTTTTATATAGAAAGGTGGGAGAGGTTAGCCTGGCTCGTGGAGTCAATGAATCTTGTTCGATGTTTGTCTAGTATAGTTTGTGCTTACAAACTTTCCTATGACAAGTCAATTTGGTTCATCTCACTATTTTTTCCTGGTAAAAGCGCAACAGAGTAAGCTTCCCTCCCTCCCGTCATAGAAGATTATAAACATCATTTTTCTTTTCCTATTTTCGCAGTTCGAGTCTTGGTCTTCTTAGCGGATTTTTGAGTCCTTGTTAATGTTTTAAAGCGAGACCTGGAAAGCGTTTTGTTCTATACAAAATAATAATATTGAGCGAACGAAGAAAACCAGCGACAAATAGTTTGTTAGGTGTCCCAAAGAACTCGGCAAGTTTACATTGTATGTACCTTCCGATGCTTCGATGAGTCTTATCTTTTTATTTTGTTAATGGCACCTTGTTTATACTAAACAAATAGAGATTCATAACATGAGTCTTAGTAGTTAGTTTAAAAAATATTAATGTTAGTAGCACTAATAAATATTGGCCCACACGAAAGGTACAATAATACATACTGCCTCTAGTTGTCGTTGTGGCGACGTGTCTGTGTGGTCGTGTCATCATCGACATCTTGTATTTGCCTTTGGGTCACTTTTATATAGAAAGGTGGGAGAGGTTAGCCTGGCTCGTGGAGTCAATGAATCTTGTTCGATGTTTGTCTAGTATAGTTTGTGCTTACAAACTTTCCTATGACAAGTCAATTTGGTTCATCTCACTATAGAAGATTATAAACATCACTTTAGTTTTCCTATTTTCGCAGTTCGAGTGTTGGTCTTCTTAGCGGCTTTTTGAGTCCTTGTTAATGTTTTAAAGCGAGACCTGGAAAGCGTTTTGTTCTATACAAAATAATAATATTGAGCGAACGAAGAAAACCAGCGACAAATAGTTTGTTAGGTGTCCCAAAGAACTCGGCAAGTTTACATTGTATGTACCTTCCGATGCTTGGATGAGTCTTATCTTTTTATTTTGTTAATGGCACCTTGTTTATACTAAACAAATAGAGATTCATAACATGAGTCTTAGTAGTTAGTTTAAAAAATATTAATGTTAGTAGCACTAATAAATATTGGCCCACACGAAAGGTACAATAATACATACTGCCTCTAGTTGTCGTTGCGGCGACGTGTCTGTGTGGTCGTGTCATCATCGACATCTTGTATTTGCCTTTGGGTCACTTTTATATAGAAAGGTGGGAGAGGTTAGCCTGGCTCGTGGAGTCAATGAATCTTGTTCGATGTTTGTCTAGTATAGTTTGTGCTTACAAACTTTCCTATGACAAGTCAATTTGGTTCATCTCACTATTTTTTCCTGGTAAAAGCGCAACAGAGTAAGCTTCCCTCCCTCCCGTCATAGAAGATTATAAACATCATTTTTCTTTTCCTATTTTCGCAGTTCGAGTCTTGGTCTTCTTAGCGGATTTTTGAGTCCTT
>NW_025258154.1:0-1776 GCF_018294505.1 Triticum aestivum
TGCATCGAACCATCAGGCAAGCAACCAACCATTTGATCATATCGATACAATCCCATGTTCTCGCTCCTGCTCTCTTTTACTGCATTAAGACAACACGATTCAAACTGCTGTGTGCTACGGTAGTTGAACCCATTTCCTCTGCATGACCTGTCATTGCCACAGTAACTAGATGAAACCCACTAGCATGTGTAGGAGTTGATTGAGCCATATGTATGTGTTGTTCCTACCTTGCTATGCCTGCTATGCTTAGAGTCGTGTCAGGTCTGGTTCATCTGGGTGATGGGCTAGAGTGAAATGGTTATGTCGGTAATGAGAGTGGTGTGGTGAAACACGATTTGGTAAAGGTATCGATGAGAGGCCATGTAGGAGTACATGGTGGGTTGTTTCATTGAAGCCGACCTTAAGCACTGAGATCTGTATGTGTGATTTAAGAATCAGCTACTACCATGCATTGGGCCCGAAACCAATGGACCCTCTCGGCTTCTTATTCACCCTAGTTCTCCGTCCAGGAGTTGCAACTAGTTTCTGGTGTTTGTAGCCTACTGGAGGCCGTGGACAGCGCTGACCGTAGGGGTGGGCTGTGATGCGGTAGGTACGTGGCCGGGTGTACCGAATACCCGTTAGGTATCTCAGGAACCCTGTTCACATCGTTCGGGGCCGTATGGGAAACCTCGGCCGGACTCCCTGCGGATGGAACCTGAATAGGCGATAAACCTGGACTGGAGGCTTAGGTGATTAGGTAGGTCGTGGCCGACACCCACGTTGGGCTTCCGCTTGAAGGTTGCCGAGTACATGTCGTGTAAACGACGGTAAGTGGTGAGAGAGTGTATGAAGAAGTACACCCCTGCAGGGTTATCATGATCTATTCGAATAGCCGCGTCCGCGGTAAAGGACTACTTGGTTGCCTATACAGTTCATAGACAAGTAAATGGAAACTACTAAAAGCCTCAAGATAAGTGTGAGTGCCGAGGATGGCTCTTCTGTAGGAAGACGGAGGTGGATCCTCGGTAGTGTATTGAAGTGGTGAGTAGTGGACTCGTGTGCGCAAAACCATTTCAAGTTGAAGTATCGTAGGTTAGCCTAGCCAAGAGTCAAAGCTGGCTTGCTGCAATAACTCCACCAACCCTTCTTGATACTATGCATGTATGTAGGATCTGATGTAAGTCTTGCTGAGTACCTTTGTACTCATGTTGCTATAATCTACATTTTTACAGAAGACACTGCAACCCCTTCTGATGGGTTCTATGTAGACGTTGACATCAACGAGTAGGCTAAAGACCCAGGTGGTGACCCTGAGCTTGTGAAGGACCACGTAGTATAGCTAGGCTTTCTAAGCCTCTTTTATTTTACTAGTTGTCTGTACTCAGACAAGTTACTTCCGCTGCTGGCTTGTATGACTGTATGACTTGTATGTTGGGTCGTGAGACCCGTACCTTTGTGTATGTTATGTATGGCTCCCTGAGCCTTAAATAAAGTACTTGTGTCATAGAGTCATGTTGTGATGCTTCGTTGTATTTGCACATATCGAGCATATTGTGTGTATGATTGAAATGCTTGGTATGTGTGGGATCTGACTATCTAGTTGTTTATCTTTAGTAGCCTCTCTTACCGGGAAATGTCTCCTAGTGTTACCGCTGAGCCATGGTAGCTTGCTACTGCTCTGGAACACTTAGGCTGGCCGGCATGTGTCCTTCTTCGTTCCTGTGTCTGTCCCTTCGGGGAAATGTCAGGCTTTGAGTACCGGAGTCCTGTTAGCCCGCTACAGCCCGGTTTACC
>NW_025258155.1:0-1776 GCF_018294505.1 Triticum aestivum
ACATTTAAGGCTAGTGTTGAAGAAACTTCGAGAGCATCGCCTTTATGCCAAATTTTCAAAATGTGAATTCTGGTTGTCAGAAGTGACCTATCTGGGTCATGTAATATCTGGTAAAGGTATTGCTGTTAACCCTGAGCGAGTTCAAGCCGTCCTTAATTGGACTCCACCTGAATCGGTCAAGCAAGTTCGGAGTTTTCTGGGCTTAGCGAGCTATTGTCGTCGCTTTGTCGAGAACTTCTCCAAGGTTGCTAAACCTCTAACCGAACTCCTCAAGAAAGATAAGAAGTTCGAATGGACTCCACAATGTGAGCACAGCTTTCAGGAACTGAAAAGACGCCTGACCTCTGCTCCCGTGCTGGTACCGCCAGACTTCTCCAAGGACTTTGTTATCTACTGCGACGCCTCGCGACAAGGACTAGGTTGCATTCTCATGCAAGATCGACACGTAATTGCTTACGCTTCACGGCAATTGCACCCACATGAGGAGAATTATCCTACTCATGATCTAGAGCTTGCAGCCGTAGTCTATGCACTTAAGATCTGGCGACATTACCTCCTCGGTAATCGTTGCGAAATATTCACTGATCACCAAAGTCTGAAGTATATTTTCACCCAACCGTATTTGAATCTCAGGCAAAGACGTTGGGTTGAATTGATCACAAACTTCGACTTAGGAATAACCTACACCCCAGGGAAAGCCAACGTCATGGCTGATGCGCTAAGTCGTAAATCTTATTGTAACAACCTGATGTTACAACAAAGTCAACCGCTTCTCCATGAGGAATTTCGGAAGCTTAACCTTCACATTGTACCTCAAGGTTTTCTTTCCACCTTGGTAGCAAAACCTACTCTTACGGATCAAATCATCGCTGCCCAAAAGCGAGATAAGGGAATATCTAAAATCAAAGAGAACATTGCTAGCGGAGGTGCTAGTTGTTTCTCCACAAATGATCATGGTGTTGTGTACTTTGAGAACCGTCTAGTGGTTCCCACGAACCAGCATCTACGGCAGTTGATCCTTAAAGAAGCTCATGAATCTCCTCTCACCATTCATCCCGGTAGTACTAAGATGTATCAGGACCTACGCCAGAGGTTCTGGTGGACTAGGATGAAGAGAGAAATTGCTCAGTATATTGCAAATTGCAACGTCTGTCGTCGTGTAAAAGCAGAGCATCAACGGCCTGCTGGCACCCTTCAACCCTTAGCTATTCCTGAATGGAAATGGGATAAAATTGGTATGGATTTCATTACCGGTTTTCCCAGGACCAAGAGAGGGAATAATGCTATTTTCATCGTGGTCGATCGTCTTTCCAAAGTAGCCCATTTCCTACCTGTTCGTGAGAGTATAACCGCTAGTCAGCTGGCAGACTTATACATCTCCCGAATAGTGTCCCTTCATGGTGTTCCTTTGGAAATTAACTCGGATCGAGGAAGTCTTTTCACCTCTCGATTTTGGGAAAGTTTCCAAAATGCTATGGGAACTCGTCTCTCCTTTAGCACCGCTTTCCACCCGCAGTCGAGTGGTCAAGTGGAACGCGTCAATCAGATTCTAGAAGACATGCTTCGAGCCTCTGTCATCTCATTCGGAATGGACTGGGAGAAGTGCCTTCCATTTGCCGAATTCGCTTACAACAACAGCTATCAATCTAGCTTGGGTAAAGCCCCTTTTGAAGTTCTCTATGGACGACGATGTCGAACACCCCTTAACTGGTCAGAGACCGGGGAAAGACAATTCTTTGGCCCGGACATGATTCAGGAAGCAGAAGAACAAGTTCG
>NW_025258156.1:0-1776 GCF_018294505.1 Triticum aestivum
GGCATAGGTGGCACCCGACGGGGTTTTCGAAAAGACTTTTGAAATCACATTGCCTCCTTCACCATGCACAAACCCACCCCATTTGCGTAGCATCTACATTTGCATCCTATCTACTCCCACCGGCATAACCCTCATAAGAAGGTAGGGCCATGCACACTGCAAGTATCAACGAGGAAGTAATCGTGGTAACCAACCCACGTGGTTCACCATCTCATCATGATTCCGATGCATCGATAATAAAGAGCTAAAAATGACATGCATATAAAGGGGTATCATAGTCATGGTCAAAGGGCTGCTTGCCTTGGTTGGCTTGATCTTCAAAGTCTTCAGGCTCTGCTCCTCCTTCTTCCTCAGCTACCTCGTCAAACACGGGATCTAACGTCGCAAGAAAACAACGGGAAAATAAGACAATAATAAAAACAGAAAAGTCAAAGTGCTCACAAAAATGTCAACTTATTTTTTTAAAATACTAAGAGGAAGGCTAGGAAGGGGACAACTTTTGGTTTTGGTTTTGGAGCAGCAAAATAGGAGTTATGAATTTTCAAAGGCCTATTTAAATGCTAAAAACCACATTTAAATTTTTACAGAGAATAAAAGGTGGTTGGATTTGAATGAAAGTTGCACCATTAAATAGGTTGCAATATTCTAGGAATTTAGAAATTGGAATCAATGCATTTGGATTAATATTCTGTCCTGTGGAATTTTGGAAATAATACAGAAAAGGAAAAAGAGAAACGGCGCTGTGCCACTGGGCCAGAGAGGCCACAGCAGCAGCAGGCCCAGGGGGGGGGGGGAAACCCAGCCCACGCGGCCGCCACATCGAAGGCGTAAAGGCTGAATACGCCTTCAGCCGACGGCGGATCGGTGCGCGCGCGCGCGCACGTTTTAAACCTGACGGGTGGATCCCACCCGTCAGGGCGTGTGGCTGACGGGCCGGCCCCACGGCGGCCGTCGTCTACCTCCGGCTAGAGGCGACGGCGAGCTCGCCGGCGGCGATACAGGGCACGGGAAGGGGCGCGGAGGCTACCGTTGGACTCAGGAGCGAGTCGCGGTTCTGGTGGTGGTGGAGACGGTCGCCGGGGTGGCCTGCTTCGCCGGCGACAAGGTCCCGCGGCGGAGGTGATTCGGGCGCCGGTGGTTCCGGCCGTTTCCGGCTGCAAAACGAGGGGGAAAGAGAGGGGAAAGCATCAGTGAGGCGAGGGGAGTCCAGTTCGAGAGAGAAAAGGAGCGGAGGAGGCCTGTACCCGCAGATCGACGGCGACCCGAGGTGGCGGAGCTCGAGCTTGATCTCGAGCTCGGGCGGCTCTGGAGAGAAGTGGGTGGTTCCGGGGGTGGATTGGGTGTGTGGAGGGGCGACAGGGAGGAAGAGAAGGGCTCGGGAGCGCCTTATATAGGCTGGCCGCGGTTCACCGTGGGCGTGGCCTACGGGCGCCCGCGGGATCGGCTCTGGAAGCCGTTGGAGAGAGGTTGGAGCTGTCCACGGCGCTCGTGGGGATGGAGTAGGGCGCCAGGGAGGAGGAGAGAGAGCGGGGGAGTGTTCTGGCACCCGCGCGTGTGAGGCCGGCCATTGGCCGAGCCGGACGGCGTCGGGCACGCGCTGCAGGAGGGGAGAGAGAGGGAGAGACAATGGGGACGGCACGGCGGCGTGTCGCAGACGTCAAGACACATCAACTGGCGCGATGGGAAGGCACGAGGCGGTCGGGAGGCGCGGTGTCAACGGTCGGCGCTCTGGCAGGCGCTCCAGAGCGCGACTTTGGCCGGCATCCGCGGGTTTTC
>NW_025258157.1:0-1776 GCF_018294505.1 Triticum aestivum
GTCGTTGCAGGGGCTCCGGTCTCCAACGGGCTGCACCAGACGAAGCAGCGGGCGACGGCGGTCCTTGGAGACACCTTGGGGCGGCGAGGTGGGTACGGTGGCCGTGTGAACGACGGTGAACGGCGGCGACCTCGTCGGGCGTGGGGAAGGAAGGAGCGGCGCGGATCTGGGGGGGAAGAGAGAGGCGCAGAGGCCGAGAGGAGAGCGGGGGCGAGTGGGAGAGAGGCCCGAGGAGGCGGGGGGGTGCTGGCGCCCTTATCCTCCCCGTCGCCGGCGAGGTGGTGCGGCGGGGACCGGCCCCTGTTCCGACCCCGATCGGGGGAACAGGGAAGGAGGGCGAGTGGGAGAGGTGGGCTGGGCCGGGGGTCGGCCCAGTTGGGCCAGGGGTGCTGTGGGGGAGGGCCTTCTCCTTTTTCTTTTTCTTTGTCTGTGTTCTTTTGCATTTTCTTTTTATTTGTTTATTTTCTTTTCTGTTTTATTTCATTTAAAAGTATTTAGGTACTTTATAAAAATGCGTTTTCTCCACCATAATTACCAGTGTATTATTTGGCACCCACCGAACATTTTTGTTTAAATTTTTGAAAACTTTTATTTTCCACTTTAAATTTAATTGAAGTTTGAATTAGGAGTTTGAAAAGAAATGTGTTCCAAATGTGATCAAGCCCTGTTTAGCAACATGATTAGCTTAATCACAGAGGGTTACTGTAGCATGATTCTCGGGGTGTTACAAATCTCCTCCACTACAAGAAATCTCGTCCCGAGATTTAGGAGGTAGAAGGAAACAGTGCGGGGTATTCTTCGCGCAGACGATCCTCTCGTTCCCAAGTGGCCTCATCTTCAGAATGGTGCGACCACTGGACTTTGAGAAACTTGATCGCCTTCTGACGTGTGCGGCGTTCAGCTTGGTCGAGAATGCGGATCGGATGCTCCTTATAGGAGAGGTCTTGCTGCAATTCGAGCACTTCATGATCCACAGCTCGGATTGGGTCCTTGAAGCAACGGCGGAGCTGCGACACATGGAACACATCGTGAACCTGAGAAAGGTTCGGCGGTAGCTCCAGTTGGTATGCCACTTTTCCACGCCTTTCGAGAATAGTGAATGGGCCAATATAGCGAGGAGCTAGTTTGCCCTTGATCTCGAAGCGGTGAGCACCCTTCATAGGTGTGACTCGAAGATAAGCCTTTTCGCTAGGTTGATAGACCATGTCTTTATGATGACGGTCATACTGACTCTTCTGACGTGACTGAGCAGTCTTGAGATTCTCGCGAATAATGCGGACTTGTTCTTCGGCATCTTGGATAATATCCGGGCCGAAGAGTGGACGTTCCCCAGTTTCTGACCAGTTCAGAGGGGTTCGGCACTTTCGTCCATATAACACTTCGAAGGGGGCCATCTTCAGACTAGCTTGATAGCTATTATTATAAGAGAACTCAGCATACGGGAGAGATTCCTCCCATTTCTTGCCGAAGGAAATAACGCAAGCTCGAAGCATGTCTTCGAGAACTTGGTTGACGCGTTCAACTTGTCCTTGCGATTGAGGATGAAACGCAGTACTGAATGACAGATGAGTTCCCATAGCTTCTTGGAAACTTGCCCAGAATCTTGAAGTGAATAAGCTGCCACGGTCTGAGCTGATAACCAATGGAATACCGTGGAGTGAAACAATCCTGGACATATAGAGCGTTGCCAACTGGCTAGCAGTGATCGTTTCTTTGACTGCCAGGAAATGTGCAACTTTGGAAAGCCGGTCAATGACGACAAGAATAGCATCATTA
>NW_025258158.1:0-1776 GCF_018294505.1 Triticum aestivum
TCTCTGAAAGTGTCTGTTGGGTTGGCACGAATCGAGATTGGGATTTTGTCACTCCGTGTAAACGGAGAGGTATCTCTGGGCCCACTCGGTAGGACATCATCATAATGTGCACAATGTGACCAAGGGGTTGATCACGGGATGATGTGTTACGGAACGAGTAAAGAGACTTGCCGGTAACGAGATTGAACAAGGTATCGGTATACCGACGATCGAATCTCGGGCAAGTACCATACCGCTAGACAAAGGGAATTGTATACGGGATTGATTGAGTCCTTGACATCGTGGTTCATCCGATGAGATCATCGTGGAACATGTGGGAGCCAACATGGGTATCCAGGTCCCGCTGTTGGTTATTGACCGGAGAACATCTCGGTCATGACTACATGTCTCCCGAACCCGTAGGGTCTACACACTTAAGGTTCGATGACGCTAGGGTTATAAAGGAAGTTTGTATGTGGTTACCAAATGTTGTTCGGAGTCCCGGATGAGATCCCGGACGTCACGAGGAGTTCCGGAATGGTCCGGAGGTAAAGATTTATATATAGGAAGTCCTGTTTCGGCCATCGGGACAAGTTTCGGGGTCATCGGTATTGTACCGGGACCACCGGAAGGGTCCCGGGGGCCCACCGGGTGGGGCCACCTGCCCCGGGGGCCACATGGGCTGTAGGGGGTGCGCCTTGGCTACATGGGCCAAGGGCACCAGCCCCTAGAGGCCCATGCGCCAAGATATAGGAAAAAGGGGAGAGTCCTAAAAGGGGAAGGCACCTCCGAGGTGCCTTGGGGAGGATGGACTCCTCCCCCCCTCTTAGCCGCACCCCTTCCTTGGAGGAAGGGGCAAGGCTGCGCCTCCCCCCTCTCCCCTGCCCCTATATATAGTGGAGGGGAGGGAGGGCATCCATACCTAAGCCCTTGGCGCCTCCCTCCCTCTCGTGACACCTCCTCCTCTCCCGTAGGTGCTTGGCGAAGCCCTGCAGGATTGCCACGCTCCTCCATCACCACCACGCCGTTGTGCTGCTGCTGGATGGAGTCTTCCTCAACCTCTCCCTCTCTCCTTGCTGGATCAAGGCGTGGGAGACATCGTCGAGCTGTACGTGTGTTGAACGCGGAGGTGCCGTCCGTTCGGCACTAGGATCATCGGTGATCTGAATCACGACGAGTACGACTCCATCAACCCCATTCACTTGAACGCTTCCGCTTAGCGATCTACAAGGGTATGTAGATGCACTCTCCTTCCCCTCGTTGCTAGTCTCTCCATAGATAGATCTTGGTGACACGTAGGAAAATTTTGAATTTCTGCTACGTTCCCCAACACACTTCACGCTTCTTAGTGTATGGAACAGAGTAACGCTGCAGTGAGGGAACAAACCGAAGTTATACGGTGTGGGTAAGCAGTTGCTTATATCTAATTAGGAAGACTGAAAGATAGTGCCATCCCCATTTCCCTCAAAAGGCAACAATAAAACATCAAGTTGCATCCCTGAAAGCATAAGAAATTCCAACAATTTATAATCAGAAAGATGAAAGATAATGTACTCTAAATATTTCTGTGTAGAAGACCGAGAGATAGTGCCATCCCCATTTCCCTCAAAAGAGCATGTGCTAATAATATCTGATAGTATGGTAAGAATGATTTCTGTGCAATGAAGAACATATCAACTGATAATAATGGAAAAAGACATGGGCATTTACATGAATACAGTAGAGATGAGAATGAGAGATAGGTAACTATTGTCATTTTCCAAACCTATCACTTCCTCACCTGATAATAATGGTAAA
>NW_025258159.1:0-1776 GCF_018294505.1 Triticum aestivum
GGGGTGTGCCCCCCTCACGAACAGCGCTGCCGCCGGCACCTGGAGGGGGGAAACGGACGCGTGGGGTCTACACGGAGGGGATCTTGCTGTGGGTCTTCCCCGGATGTTGCTCCAATGTGTTCCTATGGGCTGACCTAACACAACCGGGTGGGGAGGTCCATTGGTCAAAGCCCGTCCGTGCAAAGTCAAAGGGGTAGATCCTGTGGTCAAACGCTACAGGGTTAGGCGAGACGGGGGCACTGGGGGGTAGCAATGCCACCGGAGCGTCGCACCGGGCCCTCATACATGCGGAGTGGTGTAGTGGCATGTCCGAAGAGGCGGGACGCGTCTCCGGGGCGTGGCCCCCCTCACGGACGGTGATGACACGGTAGTAGACGTTCTGCGGTAACGATGCAGCGTCAATATTACTAAATACTTGGAGCGCGATAAAATCATGATTTTTTTTTGCACCAGGTGGCACATGTGCTATAGGAACGATTGTATTTTTTCATAATTTTTGGTGATGGAGAAGTATCCGAAAAATTCCCTCTACGCGGATTCCCCTTCCCGCGTCTACGGCTGTGGCCGGCGGCCTCCGGGGGCTAGCATGCAGCCAAATCTTGCGCCAGCGGCCTCTCACAAGTCTGGAAAATGTTGTTGCGGTTGCAAACGCCCGGCACGCGTGTCCGGGGTGTGCCCCCCTCACGAACGGCGCTGCCGCCGGCACCTGGAGGGGGGAGACGGAAGCGTGAGGCCTACACGGAGGGGATCTTGCTGTGGGACTTCCCTGGATGTTGCTCCAAAGTGTTCCTATGGGCAGACCTAACACAACCGGGGGGGAGGTCCATTGGTCAAAGCCCGTCCGTGCAAAGTCAAATGGGTAGATCCCATGGTCAAACGCTACAGGGTTAGGCGGGACGGGGGCACTTGGGGGTAGCAATGCCACCGGAGCGTCGCACCGGGCCCTCATACATGCGGGGTGGTGTGGTGGCATTCCAAAGAGGCGGGACGCGTCTCCGGGGCGTGGCCCCCCTCACGGACGGCGATGACACGGTAGTAGACGTTCTGTGGTAACGATACAGCGTCAATATTACTAAATACTCGTAGCGCGATAAAATCATGATTTTTTTTGCACGACGTCGGCACATGTGTTATAGGAACGATGGTATTTTTTCATAATTTTTGGTGATGGAGAAGTATCCGAAAAATTCCCTCTACGCGGATTGCCCTTCGCGCGTCTATGGTTGTGGCCGGCGGCCTCCGGGGGCTAGCATGCCGCCAAATCTTGCGCCGGCGGCCTCTCACAAGTCTGGAAGTGTTGTCGCGGTTGCAAACGCCCGGCACGCGTGTCCGGGGTGTGCCCCCCTCACGAACAGCGCTGCCGCCGGCACCTGGAGGGGGGAAACGGACGCGTGGGGTCTACACGGAGGGGATCTTGCTGTGGGTCTTCCCCGGATGTTGCTCCAATGTGTTCCTATGGGCTGACCTAACACAACCGGGTGGGGAGGTCCATTGGTCAAAGCCCGTCCGTGCAAAGTCAAAGGGGTAGATCCTGTGGTCAAACGCTACAGGGTTAGGCGAGACGGGGGCACTGGGGGGTAGCAATGCCACCGGAGCGTCGCACCGGGCCCTCATACATGCGGAGTGGTGTAGTGGCATGTCCGAAGAGGCGGGACGCGTCTCCGGGGCGTGGCCCCCCTCACGGACGGTGATGACACGGTAGTAGACGTTCTGCGGTAACGATGCAGCGTCAATATTACTAAATACTTGGAGCGCGATAAAATCATGATTTTTTTT
>NW_025258160.1:0-1776 GCF_018294505.1 Triticum aestivum
CCGGGACTAAAGGCAACCCTTTAGTCCCGGTTGGTGCCACGAACCGGTACTAATGGGCATCACGCCCTTTAGTCCCGGTTCGTGGCACCAACCGGGACTAAAAGGTCCAGACGAACCGGGACAAATGGCCCACGTGGCCCGGCCGGGCCCCTGGGCTCACGAACCGGGACTAATGCCCCCATTAGTCTCGGTTCTGGATTGAACCGAGACTAATGGGCTAACCCGGCCTGGATCAAAGCCCTCTTTTCTACTAGTGGTACTAGATGCCACGTTTTATTTTTCTTCAATGCCGAATACTCTTCTTCCATTGCCTTCCTCCAATGTGGGTCATTCAGTGCCTCTTCAACCGATCTAGGTTCACCTGTGGAGGAACAAGCCAAGCCAAACTTTGTTTTACAATTAACATGTTGAATTACCCCTTTTTGGAGACGAGTGTGTGGTTACACAGGCGAGACTACACCAGCCCGCCGCGCAGGAGATCCCGCATCTGATCCCGAGGAGGATGCGCCTGGTGCTGTTCCAGTGGCTGCTCCCGTGCCGGGATCTTCTGCGGCTTCAGTGCGTGAGGAACCAGCCGTGGGCGGCACATAAGATCCTGTGTGTGCTGCTGCCGCATCATTATGCAATGATTGCAGAGGATCAGCACCTGATCCCGTGCCCGCAGAACCCGTCGAATCTGCGCAGGTGGGCGCGCCTGCTGTCGGCTGGCGACGCGCATAGCAGCGGGGCCCGTCTGCTGGCCAGCGCCTCCTAGTGGAACGCGTGGCCGCCTCGGATTGATGCGACTCGGTGGCGTCGAGTTGACGAGTCGCTGCCGCCCGCGTGGCGCCTGGGGAGACGCCGCCGCTTCTCCTGGTGGGCGACGCGGTTTCTGATGCGCTGGTGCCATGCAGCAACGCAGATCCCAAGGCGGATGGCCTGGGCAGATGCTGCAGTAGCGATCCCGAGGCAGATTTGCTGCCTCCCAAATCTGGACACATCAAATATTGCCCATTTGAACTGATTTCTTGATCATTTTGGCTGATTCTTCACCATATTTGCTCATGGTTCCTTCGGCTCCATCAACACAGAGCTCATGCACATGGTTATGAGGATTAGTCAATGATGGATCAACACAATTATTATTCCCCCTTTGATCAAAATCGGTGAGATGAGAAGGCAAGAGCAGAATTTCTTGACGGAGTAAGGCACCGGCGTTGGGGTGGAGATCAGCAAAGGGAAACTTTGTTTCATCAAAGACTACATCACGGGAAATGTAGACACGGCCAGTAGAGACATCTAGGCATTTGACACCTTTGTGCATGGCACTGTAGCCAATGAAAACACACTGCTTAGATCAAAACATTAGTTTGCGTTTGTTATATGGTCTAAGGTTAGGCCAACAAGCACAGCCAAACACATGAAGGGAAGTGTAGTCTAGTTTGATATGGAGAAGTTTTTCTGTAGGTGTTTCATTATTGATGACACGGCTTGGAAGCATATTGATGATGTGAACAACAGTGAGGAACGCCTCATCCCAAAACTTTAGTGGCATGGAGGCACCAGCAAGAAGTGCTAAGCCAACTTCTACAATGTGACTGTGTTTGCGTTCTGCCGACCCATTTTGCTGATGAGCGTGTGGGCAAGACACATGATGAGAGATACCAAGTTCTTGAAAGAACTAGTTGAGCTTCTCATACTCACCGCCCCAATCAGATTGGAGGGCAAGTATTTTGCTGTCAAACTTACGTTCAACGAGTGCTTGAAAGTTACAAAAAACTTGGAACACGTCGGAAC
>NW_025258161.1:0-1776 GCF_018294505.1 Triticum aestivum
GTTTAATGTAAACACGTATCCGGTTTGCGATTTAGAATCGTCCGGATCAGTGTCAAAGCTTGCATCAACGTAACCTTTTACGATGAGCTCTTTGTCACTTCCATATACGAGAAACATATCCTTAGTCCTTTTCAGGTATTTCAGGATGTTCTTGACCGCTGTCCAGTGATCCATTCCTGGATTACTTTGGTACCTCCCTGCTAAACTTATAGCAAGGCACACATCAGGTCTGGTACACAGCATTGCATACATGATAGAGCCTATGGCTGATGCATAGGGAACATCTTTCATATTCTCTCTATCTTCTGCAGTGGTCGGGCATTGAGTCTTACTCAATTTCACACCTTGTAACACAGGCAAGAACCCTTTCTTTGCTTGATCCATTTTGAACTTCTTCAAAATTTTGTCAAGGTATGTGCTTTGTGAAAGTCCAATTAAGCGTCTTGATCTATCTCTATAGATCTTAATGCCTAATATGTAAGCAGCTTCACCGAGGTATTTCATTGAAAAACTTTTATTCAAGTATCCCTTTATGCTATCCAGAAATTCTATTTCCAATCAGTAATATGTCATCCACATATAATATCAGAAATGCTACAGAGCTCCCACTCACTTTCTTGTAAATACAGGCTTCTCCGAAAGTCTGTATAAAACCAAATGCTTTGATCACACTATCAAAACGTTTATTCCAACTCCGAGAGGCTTGCACCAGTCCATAAATGGATCGCTGGAGCTTGCACACTTTGTTAGCTTCCTTTGGATCGACAAAACCTTCTGGTTGCATCATATACAACTCTTCTTCCAGGAATCCATTCAGGAATGCAGTTTTGACATCCATTTGCCAAATTTCATAATCATAAAATGCGGCAATTGCTAACATGATTCGGACGGACTTAAGCATCGCTACGGGTGAGAAGGTCTCATCGTAGTCAATTCCTTGAACTTGTCGAAAACCTTTTGCGACAAGTCGAGATTTGTAGACAGTAACATTACCATCAGCGTCAGTCTTCTTCTTAAAGATCCATTTATTCTCAATTGCTTGCCGATCATCGGGCAAGTCAACCAAAGTCCATACTTTGTTCTCATACATGGATCCCATCTCAGATTTCATGGCTTCAAGCCACTTTGCGGAATCTGGGCTCACCATCGCTTCTTCATAGTTCGTAGGTTCATCATGATCTAGTAGCATGACTTCCAGAACAGGATTTCCGTACCACTCTGGCGCGGATCTTACTCTGGTTGATCTACGTGGTTCAGTAGTATCTTGATCTGAAGTTTCATGATCATTATCATTGGCTTCCTCACTAACCAGTGTAGGTGTCACTGAAACAGTTTTCTGTGATGAACTACTCTCCAGTAAGGGAGCAGGTACAGTTACCTCGTCAAGTTCTACTTTCCTCCCACTCACTTCTTTCGAGAGAAACTCCTTCTCTAGAAATGATCCATTCTTAGCAACGAATGTTTTGCCTTCGGATCTGTGATAGAAGGTGTACCCAACAGTTTCCTTTGGGTATCCTATGAATACACATTTCTCCGATTTGGGTTCGAGCTTATCAGGTTGAAGCTTTTTCACATAAGCATCGCAGCCCCAAACTTTAAGAAACGACAACTTTGGTTTCTTGCCAAACCATAGTTCATAAGGCGTCGTCTCAACGGATTTTGATGGTGCCCTATTTAACGTGAATGCGGCCGTCTCTAAAGCATAACCCCAAAATGATAGCGGTAAATCTGTAAGAGACATCATAGATCGCACCATATCTAGTAAAGTACGATTAC
>NW_025258162.1:0-1775 GCF_018294505.1 Triticum aestivum
GGAGAGGTATCTCTGGGCCCTCTCGGTAATACACATCACATAAGCCTTGCAAGCATTACAACTAATATGTTAGTTGTGAGATGATGTATTACGGAACGAGTAAAGAGACTTGCCAGTAACGAGATTGAACTAGGTATTGGATACCGACGATCGAATCTCGGGCAAGTAACATACCGATGACAAAGGGAACAACGTATGTTGTTATGCGGTCTGACCGATAAAGATCTTCGTAGAATATGTAGGAGCCAATATGGGCATCCAGGTCCCGCTATTGGTTATTGACCAGAGACGTGTCTCGGTCATGTCTACATTGTTCTCGAACCCGTAGGGTCCGCACGCTTAAAGTTACGATGACAGTTATATTATGAGTTTATGCATTTTGATGTACCGAAGGTTGTTCGGAGTCCCGGATGTGATCACGGACATGACGAGGAGTCTCGAAATGGTCGAGACATAAAGATTGATATATTGGAAGTCTATGTTTGGACATCGGAAGTGTTCCGGGTGAAATCGGGATTTTACCGGGTTACCGAGAGGTTACCGGAACCCCCCGGGAGCCATATGGGCCATCATGGGCCTTAGTGGAAAGGAGAAAGGGGCAGCCCAAGGGGGCTGCGCGCCTCCCCCCTTCCCCTAGTCCTATTAGGACTAGGAGAGGTGGCCGGCCACCCCTCTCCCTCTTTCCCCCTTGGGAATCCTAGTTGGAATAGGATTGGAGGGGAGTCCTACTCCCGGTAGGAGTAGGACTCCTCCTGCGCCACCTCCTCCTGGCCGGCGCCTCCTCCCCCCCTTGGCTCCTTTAGATACGGAGGCAGGGGCACCTCTAAACACACAAGTTGACACAAGTTGATCCACGTGATCGATTCCTTAGCCGTGTGCGGTGCCCCCTGCCACCATATTCCTCGATAATACTGTAGCGGAGTTTAGGCGAAGCCCTGCTGCTGTAGTTCATCAAGATCGTCACCACGCCGTCGTGCTGACGAAACTCTTCCCCGACACTTTGCTGGATCGGAGTCCGGGGATCGTCATCGAGCTGAACGTGTGCTCAAACTCGGAGGTGCCGTAGTTTCGGTGCTTGATCGGTTGGATCGTGAAGACGTACGACTACTTCCTCTACGTCGTGTCATCGCTTCCGCAGTCGGTCTGCGTTGGGTACGTAGACAACACTCTCCCCTCGTTGCTATGCATCACATGATCCTGTGTGCGCGTAGGAAATTTTTTTGAAATTACCACGAAACCCAACAGTGGTATCAGAGCCTAGGTTATTAATTTTGATGTTATATGCACGAGTAGAACACAAGTAAGTTGTGGACGATACAAGTCATACTGCCTACCAGCATGTCATACTTTGGTTCGGCGGTATTGTTGGACGAGACGACCCAGACCAACCTTACGCGTACGCTTACGCGAGACCGGTTCCCTCGACGTGCTTTGCACAGAGATGGCTTGCGGGCGACTGTCTCTCCAACTTTAGTTGAACCAAGTATGGCTACGCCCGGTCCTTGCGAAGGTTAAAACGGAGTCTATTTGACAAACTATCGTTGTGGTTTTGATGCGTAGGTGAGATTGGTTCTTACTTAAGCCCGTAGCAGCCACGTAAAACATGCAACAACAAAGTAGAGGACGTCTAACTTGTTTTTGCAGGGCATGTTGTGATGTGATATGGTCAAGGCATGATGCTGAATTTTATTGTATGAGATGATCATGTTTTGTAACCGAGTTATCGGCAACTGGCTGGAGCCATATGGTTGTCGCTTTATTGTATGCAATGCAAT
>NW_025258163.1:0-1775 GCF_018294505.1 Triticum aestivum
CCACATGATTAGGCCATCTCTCACCAGAGATCATCGCAACTTTGGAACATGCGGGTAGTTGCCTCACAAGCAACGGGGAACTCACCGATACTCATATGCCACGCACAAACTTTCACGCAAACATGCAAAACACCTATCATATCAAAGGTTCAAACATGCTTGCCTGGTTCGGAGAAGTCGGAGTCTAGCTCGGCGAAGTTCGCGGCTCCGTCACCTCTTCCGGAACCTACGGCAATAACGAAAACGGGCACTAACGTGAAAACCAACGCGTGCATAAAAATCTCTCCAAAAATTTTCCAAATAAATCTCATAAAAAACTAGACAAAATTTTAAGACTGTCAGAAAAAGAATCACTCAAAAATCCCTTTTTATTAAAAAGTTATAAAGGTTTCTGTCCAGGGACTCATCTGTAATGAAACAGAAAAGTTCCAGGGTTTAAACTGAGAAACAAGAAAACGCTTCGGAAAGAAATGCGCTAGCTAAAGAGGGAAAGCGTATTTTGCCCGAGGGCGCCAACAGAAAATGGTTCGAGGGAGAATAGAACAGAGGCTGACATGGGGGGTCCACATGTCAGGTTCAAAAAGCTCGCCGGCGCCCGAAGACTGCGGTGGACGCCGGCGTCGAACCACGGCGAGTCAGGAAGATCGAAGGGTACCAAGAGCTTCAGCGTGTTCTTCCGCGTCGGTGGGTGGTGGATTCGACCAACGGGGAGCACCACGTCGACGGCGACACTTTCTCCGGCGGACGGCGGCTCGGGTGATGGTGGAGAACTCTGGTGGAGGGCTGCAAACTTCGAATTGAAGCGCGGGTCAGAAGGAGGGATGCATAGTGAAGCTACTGGCAAGAGATGGGAGGCAGAGGCGCACGCACGGGAGCGAATCGAGCTGGATCCCGTGGTGGGTCGCGGCGGCCGGAGTCGAGGAAGGAGACCTCCTCGGGGCTCTTCCAGTGGCTAGGCGTGCTCTAGGTGGAGTGCGGAGGTGGTGTGGGTTCGAGTTGAAGCTCGGGGCCTCTATTTATAGGCGGATCGACGGGGTGGCCGTGAACGGAGAATCTCCGGCGAGCAATTACGGCGATGCAGTGGATTGGCAGGAGGTTTGAGTGGCCAGGCAGCATCAGTTGAAGTTACTGGTGTCGTTCCCCCGCTAATCCCGGCTGGTCTTGGCGTAACGGCGCCGGTCCACGGTGGGGTGGCCGCACGGGCACGACGGCGGCAGAGAGCGCGCTCCGCGCCCTGCGGTTCACGACAAGAGTGGCAGCGCGTTCTGGGGAGTGGAAGGCCACGCGGCGAGCTCCGGTGGCTTGGGCGGCGCTGGGTGGCGCCGTCAGTGCCGCGCCTCTCTCTGGCGGCCGCAAAGCCGCCGCTGGCGTCGGTCACGGGGCGGCGCACCTTCTGCTGCTCGTCGCCGACGTCCGCAAGGTGCCAGACGCTCGTGCGGTGCAGAGGACAAGGGGGAGGGGACAGGGAACACGGCGACACAGCGGCACTGGCGAGATCGACGTCGGGTTCTGAAGAAAACGACAGTGCACTGAAATGTTCTCTGAACTTTACTGAACCTGATTTTGACAATGCACTGCAGGTGTTCGACAGAATGATTTGGCAATGAGAAAAAATTTCCTGGGGCTGGGACTTGGTGAGGTGACCACTCAATGCACCCAGAGGCTGCCTGATTTTACTTGGAATTTTTGGAGAAAGATTTGAATGAATTTCACCAAATTTGACAAATCTGGTCCAAACTTGCAGCAAGTGTAGTTTGAAAAATTTGAACTGAAGA
>NW_025258164.1:0-1775 GCF_018294505.1 Triticum aestivum
CCCCCCAATTTTAGGTTGGCAACAGGAGTCAGCAAGTTCACTGGTGAGTCTAAGCCTGAAACTTGGCTTGAAGACTACCGAGTGGCAGTTCAGATCGGTGGTGGGAACGACGAGGTGGCCATGAAGCATTTGCCCCTCATGTTGGAAGGTTCTGCCAGGGCATGGTTGACTCAATTGCCTCCTAGCAGCATTTACACTTGGGAAGATCTGTCCCGAGTGTTCGTCAGAACGTTCGAAGGGACTTGCAAGCGACCAGCGGGATTGACAGAGTTGCAAGTCTGCGTGCAGAAAACCAATGAGACTCTCAGAGAGTATATTCAGAGGTGGATCACTTTGCACCACACTGTGGAAAATGTCTCTGACCATCAGGCGGTATGCGCCTTCAAAGATGGTGTCAAGAACAGAGAACTGAGTTTGAAATTTGGTCGAACCGGTGACATGACCTTGAGTCGGATGATGGAGATTGCTACCAAGTACGCCAACGGCGAAGAAGAAGACCGACTCCGAAGCGGCAAGCACAAGACGAGTCAGTCGGAAAAAGGAAACACCAGTCGGAAACAGAAGCGGAAGGCTGAACCGGCAGCTCCTGGAGAGGCTCTGGCCGTGACTCAAGGAAAGTTTAAGGGGAAACCAAAAGGATCCTGGAACCCCAAGAAGGTAAAGGATAAAGAAGGGAATGACGTGATGGATATGCCGTGTCATATTCACACGAAGAAAGATGAAGAGGGGAATATCATTTACCCAAAGCACACCACTCGCCAATGTCGACTCCTGATCCAGCAGTTTCAGGGAAAACAGTCTAAGGACAAGGAGAAGGAGCCGGACAAGGCCGAAGACAAAGAGGACAGTGAGGGAGGATATCCGCATATCAACTCCACTCTGATGATCTTCGCAGATGTGGAAAGCAGAAGTCGACTGAAAGTGATTAACCGAGAGGTTAACATGGTTGCCCCAGCAAAGGCAAATTATCTGAAGTGGTCTCAAACACCCATCACATTCGACCAATCTGATCACCCGACTCATATTGCCACCCCTGGGAGGCAAGCTTTGGTGGTCGATCCAGTTGTCGAAGGCACTCGACTGACGAAGGTGCTGATGGACGGTGGGAGTGGGCTGAATCTGTTATATGCAGACACGTTGAAAGGTATGGGCATTCCGATGTCCCGGCTGAGTACTAGTAACATGAGCTTCCATGGAGTCATACCAGGGAAGAAGGCCGAGTCACTCGGCCAGATAGCTTTGGACGTAGTGTTTGGCGATTCAAAGCATTTTCGCAAAGAAAAGTTGACGTTTGAGGTCGTGGATTTTCAAAGTGCATATCATGCCATTTTGGGGAGACCAGCCTATGCACGGTTCATGGCTCGACCATGTTACGTGTACCTCAAATTGAAGATGCCCGGTCCCAAAGGTGTGATCACTGTCACCGGCGATAGGAAAAAGGCGGAGGAGTGCTTTCAGAAGGGCTCCAAGATTGCCGATTCCCAAGTGACAGCGGTCGAGTTCGAAGAATACAAGCAAAACGCAGATCCGAGTGACTTGCTGCGATCCAAGAAGCCCGCCACAGAGTCTGCATTCCAGTCGTCCGGTGAGACGAAGCCTGTTCACATTCACCCGACCGACCCCGAAGCAGCTCCGACCCGCATCTCCACAACACTCGACCCAAAATAGGAAGAAGCGCTCATCCAGTTCCTCCGTGAGAACTGGGACATTTTTGCATGGAAGCCCGCTGACATGCCAGGTGTTCCCAGGGGACTGGCTGAGCATCGCCTAAGAGT
>NW_025258165.1:0-1775 GCF_018294505.1 Triticum aestivum
CATGTATGAGGTCCCGGTGCGACGCTCCGGTGGCATTGCTACCCCCCAGTGCCCTCGTCCCGCCTAACCCTGTAGCGTTTGACCACGGGATCTACCCCTTTGACTTTGCACGGACGGGCTTTGACCAGTGGACCTCCCCACCTGGTTGTGTTAGGTCAGCCCATAGGAACACATTGGAGCAACATCCAGGGAAGACCCACAGCAAGATCCCCTCCGTGTAGACCCCACACGTCTGTTTCCCCCTCCAGGTGCCGGCGGCAGCGCCGTTCGTGAGGGGGGCACACCCCGGACACGCGTGCCGGGCGTTTGAAGCCGCCACAACACTTCCAGACTTGTGAGAGGCCGCTGGCGCAAGATTTGGCGGCATGCTAGCCCCCGGAGGCCGCCGGCCACAGCCATAGACGCGCGAAGGGCAATCCGCGTAGAGGGAATTTTTCGGATACTTCTCCATCACCAAAAATTATGAAAAAATACCATCGTTCCTATAACACAAGTGCCGACGTCGTGCAAAAAAAATCATGATTTTATCGCGCTCCGAGTATTTAGTAATATTGACGCCGCATCGTTACCACAGAACGTCTACTACCGTGTCATCGCCGTTCGTGAGGGGGGCCACGCCCCGGAGACGCGTCCCGCCTCTTCGGAATGCCACCACACCACCCCGCATGTATGAGGGCCCGGTGCGACACTCCGGTGGCATTGCTGCCCCCAGTGCCCCCGTCCCGCCTAACCCTGTAGCGTTTGACCACGAGATCTACCGCTTTCACTTTGCACGGACGGGCTTTGTCCAATGGACCTTCCCACCCGGTTGTGTTAGGTCAGCCCATAGGAACACTTTGGAGCAACATCCGGGAAGTCCCACAGCAAGATCCCCTCCGTGTAGGCCCCACGCGTCCGTTTCCCCCCTCCAGGTGCCGGTGGCAGCGCCGTTCGTGAAGGGGGCACACCCCGGACACGCGTGCTGGGCGTTTGCAACCGCGACAACACTTCCAGACTTGTGAGAGGCCGCCGGCGCAAGATTTGGCGGCATGCTAGCCCCCGGAGGCCGCCGGCCACAGCCGTAGATGCGCGAAGGGCAATCCGCGTAGAGGGAATTTTTCGGATACTTCTCCATCACCAAATATTATGAAAAAATACCATCGTTCCTATAGCACATGTGCCCACGTCGTGCAAAAAATCATGATTTTATCGCGCTCCAAGTATTTAGTAATATAGACGCCGCATCGTTACCGCAGAACGTCTACTACCGTGTCATCGCCGTCCGTGAGGGGGGCCACGCCCCGGAGACGCGTCCCGCCTCTTCGGACATGCCACCACACCACCCCGCATGTATGAGGGCCCGGTGTGATGCTCCGGTGGCATTGCTACCCCCAGTGCCCCCGTCCCGCCTAACCCTGTAGCGTTTGACCACGGGATCTACCCCTTTGACTTTGCACGGACGGGCTTTGACCAGTGGACCTCCCCACCTGGTTGTGTTAGGTCAGCCCATAGGGACACATTGGAGCAACATCCTGGGAAGACCCACAGCAAGATCCCCTCCGTGTAGACCTCACGCATCCGTTTCCCCCTCCAGGTGCCGGCGGCAGCGCCGTTCGTGAGGGGGGCACACCCCGGACACGCGCGCCGGGCGTTTGCAACCGCAACAACACTTCCGGACTTGTGAGAGGCCGCCGGCGCAAGATTTGGCGGCATGCTAGCCCCCGGAGGCCGCCGGCCACAGCCGTAGACGCGCGAAGGGCAATCCGTGTAGAGGGAATTTTTCGGATACTTCTCCA
>NW_025258166.1:0-1775 GCF_018294505.1 Triticum aestivum
CGTTAGCCATAGTAGTAGAAGTAATAGTTGGCGAGGCAACTTCATGAAGACACGATGATGGAGATCATGATGATGGAGATCATGGTTTCATGCCGGTGACGATGATGATCATGGAGCCCCGAAGATGGAGATCAAAAGGAGCAAAGTGATGATGGCCATATCATGTCACTATTTGATTGCATGTGATGTTTATCATGTTTATACATCTTATTTGCTTAGAACGACGGTAGTAAATAAGATGATCCCTTACAACAATTTCAAGAAGTGTTCTCCCCTAACTGTGCACCGTTGCGACAGTTCGTGTTTCGAAGCACCACGTGATGATCGGGTGTTAGATTCTAACGTTCACATACAACGGGTGTAAGACAGATTTACACACGCGAAACACTTAGGGTTAACTTGACGAGCCTAGCATGTACAGACATGGCCTCGGAACACGGAGACCGAAAGGTCGAACATGAGTCGTATAGAAGATATGATCAACATGAAGATGTTCACCGATGATGACTAGTCCATCTCACGTGATGATCGGACACGGCCTAGTTTGACTCGGATCATGTAATCACTTAGGGATGTCTATCTGAGTGGGAGTTCATAAGATGAACTTAATTATCCTGAACATAGTCAAAAGGTTTTTGCAAATTATGTCGTAGCTCACGCTATAGTTCTACTGTTTAGATATGTTCCTAGAGAAAAATTAGTTGAAAGTTGATAGTAGCAATTATGCGGACTAGGTCCGTAAACTGAGGATTGTCCTCATTGCTTCATAGAAGGCTTATGTCCTTAATGCACCGCTCAGTGTGCTGAACCTCGAACGTTGTCTGTGGTTGTTGCGAACATCTGACATACACGTTTTGATAACTACGTGATAGTTCAGTTAAACAGTTTAGAGTTGAGGCACCAAAGACGTTTTTGAAACATCGCGAAACATATGAGATGTTTTGAGGGCTGAAATTGGGATTTCAGGCTCGTGCCCATGTCAAGAGGTATAAGACCTCCGATGACTTTCTTAACCTGCAAACGAAGGAGAAAAGCTCAATTGTTGAGCTTGTGCTCAGATTGTCTGAGTACAACAATCATTTGAATCGAGTGGGAGTTGATCTTCCAGATGGAATAGTGATGGTTCTCCGAAGTCATTACCACCAAGCTGCTAGAGCTTCGTGATGAACTATGATATATCAGGGACATATATGATGATCCTTGAGATATTCGCAATGTTTGACACCGCGAAAGTAGAAATCAAGAAGGAGCATCAATTGTTGATGGTTGGTGAAACCACTAGTTTCAAGAAGGGCAAGGGCAAGAAGGGATACTTCATGAAACGGCAAATCAGCTGCTGCTCTAGTGAAGAAACCCAAGGTAAAACCCAAACCCGAGACTAAATGCTTCTGTAATAAGGGGAACAACCACTAGAGCAGAATTACCCTAGATACTTGGTAGATAAGAAGGCTGGCAAGGACGATAGAAGTATATTGGATATACATTGTGTTAATGTGTACTTTGCTAGTACTCCTAGTAGCACCAGGGTATTAGATACCGGTTCGGTTGCTAAGTGTTAGTAACTCGAAATAAAAGCTACGGAATAAACTGAGACTAGCTAAAGGTGAGCTGACGATATGTGTTGGAAGTTTTTCCAAGCTTGATATGATCAAGCATCGCACGCTCCCTCTACCAAAGAGATTGGTGTTAAACCTAAATAATTGTTATTTGGTGTTTGCGTTGAGCATAGACCTGATTGGATTACGTCTATCGCAATACGGTTATTCATTTAAGGA
>NW_025258167.1:0-1775 GCF_018294505.1 Triticum aestivum
TGCGGGTGAATGGTGAGCATTCCACGAGGGTCATGACTCATGAGGTGCTAGCGGAGATATGTGCGTAGCTAGGAAAGGTAGTGACCGTATCGCTTGTTGTAGCTGATACAAAGCACCACCCATACCGAAAACCATCGATAGTTAAGATTATCTATTGTAGAAAAGTTCTGATCAAGATAATTTTTAACATGGACATATATGCATGGGCCATCAGATGAACAGAGAAACTGAAACACTTATAACCATCACGTACGTACTCCAAAACGAATATATGGAGAGAAAAATGGAGAAATTAATCAATTAGGTTGCCGCACACGGATTAATTGCTTGTTCATCATCACAATACAATTAGCAAGACACCATGTGTTTGTGTGCCATGACAATGACATACATCAAAGCTAAGCAAGACTAGTACATCATCATCTCTTGGATCATCTACTGGATGCAGGTTTCGGAGTTCTTCATCACGCACTCGGCCCTCACGTGGTGAAAGGATCCACTCTCCTAGACTAGTACAGTCGTGTCGTCGCAGAAGTCGAGCAGCTCATCTAACGTGCACCGGAATGCGTCGTCTTCATCCTCTGCAGGGCCAGTGCCTTCTTGGACTTCGCCGTCGAGTTTGCCGGGCAAGAACCCCTGCGCCACCACAGCGTCATGGAGCTCGGGAAAATCTTGAAGCATGTCGGCGGTGAAGAACCCGCCTGGATCCACGCTGCCGTCGTCCACTACTCCGGTTCCGGGCGGCAACAACGTCTCGCCTTCGTCGGACATGAACCAGCGCCCATACTCGTCAAGCATCCCGGGTTGTTGGACGATGGGCGGTTCCTGGCGGCGTGGGGTTTGGGGACGTGGAGCATCCGGGTGCTGGACGTCGGCGGCCTTCCTTTTCCTGAAACCGGGAGCATTGATTACCTCGTCGTATGTGGTCTCGCTCCTGTGACGAGACACGCAGACCTTGCAGAGCACCAAGCCGTCTTGCTTGTCATCGCTGTACTCGTTCATGCACCAGCCGATCCTGATCCTCTCTTTCTCTCCCGACAACTTCTTGATGTAGCTGAGGTTTCGTCTATGGCCTACGAGTTTACCTTGGTTGTCTAGCACGGGGATCCCCCCCTTCTCCGAGTGCCAGTAGTAACCCTCGCCCGCGTCGGCCACGGCGCGCTGCCGCCTCCCGCCACCGCGGCCGCCTTTGTTGGTCTGGTGACGACGGGCAGGGGTGAAGAAGTACCAGACGCCCCCTTTCCCGTCGCCCTTGTCCGTTCCTTGCGCGTGTTGATACATCTCGACGAGGTCGCCGGGGGCAGCGGAGTAGGCGTCGAACTCATGGATGAGGCGGCTGGCGAAGAAGGCGTCCGGTCCGGCGGCGACCCGTGGGCGGAGGAACTTGGTGATCAGCTCGTGCTCGGCTGGGTCGAAGGCGTAGCCGGCTGGAGGATCCAGCTTGCCGGCGGCCATCGCAGAGCTAGCTACGCACGTACAGTACGAGATGGATCAAGTAGCTAGGTATGTACGTGTAACCCTGAACTCTCGCTAGCTGCTTGCCTTGCCTGGGTACGTACCTAGCTTATATAGATGGATCGACAGCGAGCCCGCCCGGGATTCAGTTTCCTTGACCGGTCATACGTACGTGTCCTAAGCAATCCGTACATAAAATGGATTTGTACAGCAATCTGTACATAAAATGGATTAGTGCAGCACCGACGTTGCTCCATTGCAGCTCGTGTCGCTGCACCTTGCCGCTCGGTAATACTCCGTCAGAGCACCGACGACCCCGA
>NW_025258168.1:0-1775 GCF_018294505.1 Triticum aestivum
TGCGGGTGAATGGTGAGCATTCCACGAGGGTCATGACTCATGAGGTGCTAGCGGAGATATGTGCGTAGCTAGGAAAGGTAGTGACCGTATCGCTTGTTGTAGCTGATACAAAGCACCACCCATACCGAAAACCATCGATAGTTAAGATTATCTATTGTAGAAAAGTTCTGATCAAGATAATTTTTAACATGGACATATATGCATGGGCCATCAGATGAACAGAGAAACTGAAACACTTATAACCATCACGTACGTACTCCAAAACGAATATATGGAGAGAAAAATGGAGAAATTAATCAATTAGGTTGCCGCACACGGATTAATTGCTTGTTCATCATCACAATACAATTAGCAAGACACCATGTGTTTGTGTGCCATGACAATGACATACATCAAAGCTAAGCAAGACTAGTACATCATCATCTCTTGGATCATCTACTGGATGCAGGTTTCGGAGTTCTTCATCACGCACTCGGCCCTCACGTGGTGAAAGGATCCACTCTCCTAGACTAGTACAGTCGTGTCGTCGCAGAAGTCGAGCAGCTCATCTAACGTGCACCGGAATGCGTCGTCTTCATCCTCTGCAGTGCCAGTGCCTTCTTGGACTTCGCCGTCGAGTTTGCCGGGCAAGAACCCCTGCGCCACCACAGCGTCATGGAGCTCGGGAAAATCTTGAAGCATGTCGGCGGTGAAGAACCCGCCTGGATCCACGCTGCCGTCGTCCACTACTCCGGTTCCGGGCGGCAACAACGTCTCGCCTTCGTCGGACATGAACCAGCGCCCATACTCGTCAAGCATCCCGGGTTGTTGGACGATCGGCGGTTCCTGGCGGCGTGGGGTTTGGGGACGTGGAGCATCTGGGTGCTGGACGTCGGCGGCCTTCCTTTTCCTCAAACCGGGAGCATTGATTACCTCGTCGTATGTGGTCTCGCTCCTGTGACGAGACACGCAGACCTTGCAGAGCACCAAGCCGTCTTGCTTGTCATCGCTGTACTCGTTCATGCACCAGCCGATCCTGATCCTCTCTTTCTCTCCCGACAACTTCTTGATGTAGCTGAGGTTTCGTCTATGGCCTACGAGTTTACCTTGGTTGTCTAGCACGGGGATCCCCCCCTTCTCCGAGTGCCAGTAGTAACCCTCGCCCGCGTCGGCCACGGCGCGCTGCCGCCTCCCGCCACCGCGGCCGCCTTTGTTGGTCTGGTGACGACGGGCAGGGGTGAAGAAGTACCAGACGCCCCCTTTCCCGTCGCCCTTGTCCGTTCCTTGCGCGTGTTGATACATCTCGACGAGGTCGCCGGGGGCAGCGGAGTAGGCGTCGAACTCATGGATGAGGCGGCTGGCGAAGAAGGCGTCCGGTCCGGCGGCGACCCGTGGGCGGAGGAACTTGGTGATCAGCTCGTGCTCGGCTGGGTCGAAGGCGTAGCCGGCTGGAGGATCCAGCTTGCCGGCGGCCATCGCAGAGCTAGCTACGCACGTACAGTACGAGATGGATCAAGTAGCTAGGTATGTACGTGTAACCCTGAACTCTCGCTAGCTGCTTGCCTTGCCTGGGTACGTACCTAGCTTATATAGATGGATCGACAGCGAGCCCGCCCGGGATTCAGTTTCCTTGACCGGTCATACGTACGTGTCCTAAGCAATCCGTACATAAAATGGATTTGTACAGCAATCTGTACATAAAATGGATTAGTGCAGCACCGACGTTGCTCCATTGCAGCTCGTGTCGCTGCACCTTGCCGCTCGGTAATACTCCGTCAGAGCACCGACGACCCCGA
>NW_025258169.1:0-1775 GCF_018294505.1 Triticum aestivum
TCCAATCTTCACCTGCAACTAACAACGCTATAAGAAGGGCTGAGCAAAGCGGTAACATAGCCAATCAACGGTTTGCTAGGACAATGGTGGGTTAGGGGATCAACATGGCAATTGGGAGGCTGACAAGCAAAAAGGTAGGCATCGTAGCAGTGGCAAAGCAAAAGAGCGAGCAAACTAGCATAGCAAAGATAGTAGTGATTTCGAGGGTATGATCATCTTGCCTGCACAGTTGTCCGAGTTGACTGGATCCTCACAAGAAAACTCAACGGGCTCCTCGGTAGCGAACTCGTCTCCCGGCTCTACCCAACAAGACAAACAAGCAACAAGTACCCAATCAATCACGGGCAAGACCAAGCAATATGATGAAATGACGATATGCTATGCGGGATGCGATGCGGGATGCAAAATGCAAGATATGACAGGAAATGCATGAACCTGGCATCAACTTGGAAAACCAAGTGTGCCACTGGATAGAGGGGATGAAATCGCTTGAAAACGATATAAAGATCAAAGGAATCGGAGCTACGGTTTAGAAATGGCAAGCGTTTTAAGATATGACACCGGTCTGCGATTTGCAGCACGTAGGCATCTAAATGAAACGAAATGAACATGCTACAGCCACCAAACATGAAAACAAAATACATGGCAGTGATGTACACAAGATGGTTGACAAAACACTAGCACTGAGCCATAGGCAAATTCATCCATTAAGAGGTTCAAACAAGCATGGCTAAAACGCAAATGCAAAACAGATCTCAGACTTAGTGAAATTAGCACTAGTCTGAAATTTCAGATCACGATGCTCTCTTCGGAGCAGCAAAACAACATGATGGAAAACCTGAACATGACAAGTAAGAACATGGCATGGAGCTATTCAACAAGCTTAATAAAACACCCAAAGTGACCTGGGGCCAAAAGGGTTCACAAAATACCCTACCGAGCTCACGAACATCGCTCGAACACAATCAGTTTTCAGACTTAGTGAAAACTGAGACATGCTGAAATTTAACTCACGAAGGCATGTAAACGAGCTCGATGCACTCACTACGGTGCAAGTCATGGCAAGGAAATCATATAACCAGCAAGAAGGCACAAAGTGCTAGCTACACATGGCAAGAACGAAGGCATAGCATGCATGGAACACTAACGGTAGCATCGGCGAAATCGCAAACAAGTTGACGATCTGCCCAGATTAACAACGAAGCAAAAGTTGAGCTCGATTGAGTCAACCTAGAGCACTCCACAAATGCCAACAAAGACATGGATGGAAAGAGCATGACATAAATATCAAAACTCCCTTACTGATCATCCTCAAAAGAGGCACGGATCATTAGGAAACAAGCTGGACATGTAGCATCATGAACTAAAATATCCCAGACTTAGTGAAAATCACTAAGTCCTTGAAATCTGCAATCTCAGGTACCTCTCTTCGCAAGCTTGCACAAGACAACACACACATCCTAAAAATGCATGGGTGGCACCTCTGGAAAGAAGACAAAATGCTTCACAATTCATCCCAAAGGGGCACAGGCATATCATGCACGAATTAAACATGACAAAAATGACAAAAGTGCATGATGAACTAACGGATCTGCAATTTAACTCACGAAGCCTCCTTCTAACAGCATTTTGGGTATCAAGATGACATCAAATGCAAATGATGCAATGGAATGAAATGATGTACATGTCGAGGCGAAGATTTTGATATATCATACGCCTAAAACGGATCTACGGTTGCGGAGATACGAGCAGTCAAACATCGCATAAAAACTAGG
>NW_025258170.1:0-1775 GCF_018294505.1 Triticum aestivum
CTTAGAACCAGGACTTCAAAAACGTTTTGAACGCCGCGGAGCATATGAGATGTTCCAAGAGCTGAAATTGGTATTTCAGACTCATGACCGTGTTAATAGGTATGAGACCTCTGACAAAGCACTTTGCCTACAAGATGGAGGAGAATAGCTCAGCTAGTGAGCATGTGCTCAGAATGTCTGACTACTACAATCACTTGAATCAAGTGGGAGTTAGTCTTCCAGATAAGATAGTGATTGACAGAGTTCTCTAGTCACTATCACCAAGTTACTAGAACTATGTGATGAACTATAATATGCAAGGGATAACGGAAAAGATTCCCAAGCTCTTCGCGATGCTGAAATCGACGAAGGTAGAAATCAAGAAAAAACATCAAGTGTTGATGGTTGACAAGACCACTAGTTTCAAGTAAAAGGGCAAGGGAAAGAAAGGGAACTTCAAGAAGAATGGCAAGCAAGTTGCCACTCCCGTGAAGAAGCCCAAAGCTAGACCCAAGCTTGGAACTGAGTGCTTCTACTGCAAATGAAATGGTCGCTGGAAGCGGAACTACCCCAAATACTTGGTGGATAAGAACGATGGCAAAGTGAACAAAAGTATATATGGTATACATGTTATTGATGTGTACTTTACTAGTGTTCATAGTAGCCCCTGGGTATTTGATACTGGTTCAGTTGCTATGATTAGCAACTTGAAATAGGAGTTACAAAATGAACAGAGACTAGTTAAGGGCGAAGTGACGATGTGTGTTGGAATGATTCCAAGGTTGATAAGATCACCATCGCATACTCCCTCTACCTTCAGGATTAGTATTGGAACTAATTAAATGTCCTCGGCCTGTTTCCGGAGAGAGGATATCTCGGCGTGAGCAGAACCCAGGGCGGATTCAGAAGAAGTCAGGGCCTCCCGGGCAGCGCCCTCGCGCTGCTCCACCGCCTGCAGCTCGGTCTTCAGGACGGAGGTCCGGCCCTCAAACTCAGCTTTGAGCAGCTCCAGGTCCAGGTGGTGCCCCATCGGCTAGCTCAGCACGTGCCTTCACCACCTTCTCCTCCACCTCCACCTGGACCTGAGCTTCTCAGGCGGCGATAGTATCCTTAGCCGCGGCGGCCTGTCGCTCCCTCACCTCCAGCCTTTCCAGCGCCAAGCTATGATCCACGGCCTCCAGCGTCAATTCCTCATGGCGCCTCAGGAGCTCCGCCTTAGCAAGGGCCACCTCACCTGGCGAAGAGGCCAGCAGGGCACGACGCTCCTTGATTTCGCGCAGCAGGGCAGCACTCGAAGACAGAAGATCTCGCTCCCGCTCCCCGGCCGCCTCGCGACGGTGTTTTGCTGCCTCAGCCCCTTCCATGGCGCGAGCGCAAGCTTCTCGAGAAGCCGCGAGCGAGGCCTCCGCGCGCGCTTTGGCCTCGTCTCGCTGAAGCTTCCCAAGGTTGATGGCCATCTTCAGCCGCTGCCATTCATCCTCCAAGCGGCGGTTCTCTGCTTCCAGCCTAGTGTCGACGTTGGCGAGCTCCCCGCCAAGATGGACCATCGCGCGCATCGCTTCACCAAAGAACCCGAAGCGCACCGCGTTGCGTGCACGAGCAAGCGTGAGCTCGTCACCAAGGTCCCCACCGGCTCCGGAGGTCGCTCGGGAAGCGATAGGGGCTCCGCCAGTCGCCGGCTGGGGGCTGGCTTGTGGGGCCTCGCAACTTCAAGATGAGGGATGCCCGGAGGATGCCCCCTGCCGGCAAGGACAAGAGGGAGGATCACCTGCGCACCCTTCACCTCGCGTACAAAG
>NW_025258171.1:0-1775 GCF_018294505.1 Triticum aestivum
AAATTGTTTCGGAATGCGTTGAAAATTATTTTAGTGGGTACTGGAAATGTTCTGAGCCCACATAAATATTTTCAGTTCGAACGGACGCTGAAAAATGTCGTCATGAATAGTGAAAGTGCTTTTTGCTTGGCTTCTTGGAGAAGCCACCTTGAGGGCCTTTTTGGTATTCCCCCCTTGGCTTCTTGGAGAAGCCACCCTTGGGCTTGGCCTATAAATAGGGGTGGAGGGGGCTGCCTAAAGGATCATCCTTTGCTCTCATACACATGCCATGCATTATCTGGCTTCTTCTCTCCCTCCCACGAAAAGAGTTTCGTAGAGCCGTAAGGCTGTCTGGGTTCCGGCAGGAACTAGTTCTGGACGGCGAAGCCCTGCCGGATAGATGACACCGTATGTGTGCAACTCTGTAGAGAGATCGTAGCTTCGGTCTTAGTTCGTGAGTGCCTCCCGAAGGGCTGTCTGTGTGACCGTCCGAGTTTCGAAGGTCCTCCCGAAGGGCTGTCCGAGTGACCGTTCGAGTTTCGAAGGTCCTCCCGAAGGGCTGTCCGTGACACCGTCCGGGGGGTCTGTTCGACCGCCTCCCGGAGGGTTGTCTGAGGAGCAGATGAGGGTATACATCCTCGCGGTTGGGAGGTTGTAAATCCTAGCTGCGGGGATCTGCACCGCCGATCGTCATCGACTCTACTTCCCGCTGCGCTACGAGTCGGTAACGAAAAAGATCAAACCATGTATGTAGTCTCCATAGTGGTACTGGGCTGGTGCGTAGGTCGGAAATTTTTTGTTTTCTGCTGCGTTCCCCTTCATTCCATGCCCCATCAGTACAAGAAGATCCCATCACAGAGGAGCCTCCACAACCAATAAGTGCTACCAATCCGACTGAGGTCGAAGTACCAGCAGTAGTCAACTTGATCATGGAGGTTCTAGTGATCACTCCCGACTGGACAGTACCATATATTGCATATTTGCTCAGACAAGAGCTCCTAGAGGATGAGGATGAGGCTCGACAGATCGTCCGTAGATCCAAAGCCTTCATGGTAATAAGTGGACAACTTTTCAGAGAGAGTGTTACTGGAGTAGCTCAACGATGTATCCCTCCAGAAGAAGGTCGACTGATCCTAAATGAGATCCACTCGGGGACCTGGGGTCACCACGCGACCTCTCGGACCATCGTGGCCAAAGCATACCGAGCGGGATTCTACTAGCCGCGAGCAAATGAAATAGCTAAGGAGATAGTCGAGAAGTGCGAAGGTTGCCAGTTTTACTCGAACATGTCCCACAAGTCTGCATCAGCCTTGAAGACTATTCCACTCGTCTCGCCATTTGCTGTTTGGGGACTGGACATGATTGGGCCCCTGAGGATTGGCAGAAGTGGCTTCACCCATCTGCTCGTAGCAGTCGACAAGTTCACTAAGTGGATTTAAGCCAAACCAATCAAGAACCTCGACTCAAGCACATCCATCAGTTTCATCAGAGAATTAATATTCAGATATGGAGTTCCTCACAACATCATCATGGACAACGGCTCAAACTTTAATTCCGATGAGTTCAGAGCTTTCTGCACTTCTCAAGGCACTCGGGTCGACTACCCATCCGTTGCGCACCCGCAGTTGAATGGGCAAGCCGAAAGAGCAAATGGTTTGATCCTCCAAGGGTTGAAACCCCGATTGATGTGCGACCTCAAGCATGCAGCAGGCACTTGGGTGACTGAGTTGCCGTCCGTTCTGTGTGGATTGAGGACAACCCCCAACTGGTCGACTAGTCGAACTCCTTTCTTCATG
>NW_025258172.1:0-1775 GCF_018294505.1 Triticum aestivum
TGTTTTGCTTACAAATGAAGGGCCTAGCTTGGAGAAGGATGAACATTGGAGCAAGAACAAGCATGGAGATGATGGCATGCGCAAGGGGAACAAGAACGGAGTTACAAGTGATGATTTCAGGACTTTGAAGCCACCATAATGGGTGCATGAAGCCTTGGACGAAATATACAAGATGCCACTTCATAAATTTCGTCCCGAGGCTATTTTAGGTGCTGCGTCACCTTATTATTGGGCCAGGCCCATGTAATTTCGAAATACATAAGTATAGGCTATTTTTAGAGTCCGTATGTGTGGGGAAACAAGAGATAGGGTTGATTTCGGACCCCTCCACCAAGGGCCACGAAATTCCCCCCTCTTCCTCCATATATACAGCCCTTAGGGCATCGTTTAGACTTTGGGTTTTGTTTAGATTAAAAGTTAGCCATAGCTGCAACTTCGCGTACTTCGTTTGTGTTCAACGACCAGACAAAGACGTCACAGAACCCCACCTTGATCAATAAAGCTTTCATCTTATATTCGCAATATCCAGATTGCAATCTTAGTTTCTTGCTTGTTCTTCGTTTGCTCGCAGGAAACAGACCCTCGTGGTCAGGTTGATCGTGCTCCGGCGTGGTCAATAACCTCTCGGAGTTGGTTTAGCGATTGCCAAGGCGCGACGTCCTCGCACGTTCGTAGTCGGATCGTCAAAGTCGACTTCCACCAAAGCGATATCCATCATCTCATCGAAAGACGGGACACCTTTGTCTCTATCACGTAGGTCTGTGGTAAACTACTCACAACTCATCAGAGGGGCAAAGATGTTGATGTAGAGGCCCTCCGTGGTTGATTCCCCCTCCGGCAGAGTGCCGGCGAAGGCTCCAAGATGGGATCTCGCGGATACAGAAGGTTACGGAGGTGGAAATTGTGTTTCGTGGTGCCCCTGGATGTTTTTAGGGTACGTAGGTATATATAGGAGGAAGAAGTACGTCGGTGGCTGCCCGAGGGGCCCACGAGACAGGGGGCGCGCCCTACAGGGGGGGCCTATCTCGTGGGGCCCTCGGAAGCTTCTTGACTTGCACTCCAAGCTCTCCGGATCACGTTCGTTCCAAAAATCACGCTCCTGAAGGTTTCATTCCGTTTGGACTCCGTTTGATACTCCTTTTCTTCGAAATACTGAAATAGGCAAAAAATAGTGATGAGGACATCAATACCATTGTTACACCCATAGCCCCTACTGCTACATATACTGGACCAATTACTAGAGCTCGCGCACGCCAATTAAATTATCAGGTACTTTCGTTTCTTGGTAATGATTCTAATGTTCATGAGAATATGACGCTGCCTAAATTGGATACATTTGTTTTGCTTACAAATGAAGGGCCTAGCTTGGAGAAGGATGGACATTGGAGCAAGAACAAGCATGGAGATGATGCCATGCGCAAGGGGAACAAGAACGGAGTTACAAGTGATGATTTTAGGACTTTGAAGCCACCATAATGGGTGCATGAAGCCTTGGACGAAATATACAAGATGCCACTTCATAAATTTCGTCCCGAGGCTATTTTAGGTGCTGCATCACCTTATTATTGGGCTAGGCCCTTGTAATTTCGAAATACATAAGTATAGGCTATTTTTAGAGTCCGTATGTGTGGGGAAACAAGAGATAGGGTTGATTTCGGACCCCTCCACCAAGGGCCACGAAATTCCCCCCTCTTCCTCCATATATACAGCCCTTAGGGCACCGTTTAGACTTTGGGTTTTGTTTAGATTAAAGTTTGCCATAGCTGCAACTTCGC
>NW_025258173.1:0-1775 GCF_018294505.1 Triticum aestivum
TCCTAATGATGTGATCCCGTTATCAACGACATCCAATGTCCATGGTCAGGAAACCGTAACCATCTATTGATCAACGAGCTAGTCAACTAGAGGCTTACTAGGGACATGGTGTTGTCTATGTATCCACGCATGTATCTGAGTTTCCTATCAATACAATTCTAGCATGGATAATAAACGATTATCATGAACAAGGAAATATAATAATAACCTATTTATTATTGCCTCTAGGGCATATTTCCAACAGTCTCCCACTTGCACTAGAGTCAATAATCTAGTCCACATCACCATGTGATTAACACTCATAGGTCACATCACCATGTGACCAACATCCAAAGAGTTTACTAGAGTCAACAATCTAGTTCACATCTCTATGTGATTAACACTCAATGAGTTCTGGTTTGATCATGTTATGCTTGTGAGAGAGGTTATTTAGTCAACGGGTCTGAACCTTTCAGATCCGTGTGTGCTTTACGAATATCTATGTCATCTTGTGGATGCTACCACGCGCTATTTGGAGCCATTCAAATAATTGCTCTACTATACGAATCCGGTTTACTACTCAGAGTCATCCGGATTAGTGTCAAAGTTCGCATCGACGTAACTCTTTACGACGAACTCCTTTCACCTCCATAATCGAGAAAATCCTTAGTCCACTAGATACTAAGGATAAGTTCGACCGATGTCATGTGATCCATTCCCGGATCACTATTGTACCCCTTGACCAACTCATGGCAAGGCACACTTCATGTGCGGTACACAGCATAGCATACTGTAGAGCCTACGTCTGAAGCATAGGGGACGACCTTCGTCCTTTCTCTCTCTTCTGCTGTGGTCAGGTCTTGAGTCTTACTCAATACTCACACCTTGTAACACAGCCAAGAACTCCTTCTTTGCTGATCTATTTTGAACTCTTTCAAAATCATGTCAAGGTGTGCGTTCTTTGAAAGTATCATCAGGCGTCTTGATCTATCTCTATAGATCCTGATGCCCAATATGTAAGCAGCTTTATCCAGGTCTTCCTTTGAAAAACTCCTTTCAAACAACCCTTTATGCTTTCCAGAAATATTACATCATTTCGGATCAACAATATGTCATTCAGATATACTTATCAGAAATGTTGTAGCGCTCCCACTCACTTTATTGTAAATACAAGTTTCTAACAAACTTTGTATAAACCCAAAAACTTTGATCACTCCATCAAAGCGTATATTCTGACTCCGAGATGCTTGCTCTAGTCCATGGAAGGGTCGCTGGAGCTAGCATACCTATCAGCATCCTTAGGATTGACAAAACCTTTCTGATTGTATCACATACAACCTTTCCTTACGAAAACTGGTAAGGAAACTTGTTTTGACATCCATCTGCCAGATTTCATAAATGCAGCTAATGCTAACATGATTCCGACGGACTTAAGCATCGCTACGGATGAGAAAATCTCATCGTAGTCAACTCCTTGAACTTGTGGAAATACTCTTTGCCACAAGTCGAGCTTCATAGACGGTAACATTACCGTCCACGTCCGTCTTCTTCTCAAAGATCCATTTATCTCGGATTTCATGGCTTCTAACCATTTGTCGGAATATGGGCCCACCATCGCTTCTCCATAGCTCGTAGGTTCAGTATTGTCCAACAACATGATATCTCAGACAGGATCACGTACCACTCTGAAGTAGCACGCATCCTCGTCGTCCTACGAGGTTTGGTGGTGACTTGATCCGAAGTTTCATGATCACTATCATAAGCTTCCACTTCAATTGGTGTAGGTGCCACAGGAA
>NW_025258174.1:0-1775 GCF_018294505.1 Triticum aestivum
CATCTTATGAACTTGAGCCCTACATATGTTTTGAACTATGCCATGCCAAATTTACAGGGGTGTATGCCATGTATTTTTGTGATCAATGTGGTGACTAGCACAAGCATGCATACTAGGGCTCGTGATGTTGCTGATTTCAGTCCCTGTTCTGCTGTTATTTTTATGCCATGTAAACTTGATGCTACAGAGAGATCCATGCATATTTTGAGATACTTTAGTAAGGATGTTTTGAACATATGGTTATGCTCTATCCATTCATGCCCCTGTTTGAAATTATGGATTAGTTTAGCATGTCATTTTCGTGCTCTACTTTTGCTACAAAATGTTTCTCGGCAGATTGTTTACATGTTATTCAATATTGCCAAGGTTGTTGTAGTTGATCCTTGCATGCTATGATGTTGTTCTTGCCATGTATAGGTTCTATGCCATGTCTTCTTGATGGATGTATGCTTATTTTATCATGAAATGCTCTGTAGTGAGTGCATCGAGCTCGCGAAGATGCCTTCATAATTCTGTCAATGTCATGCCCTGTTTGCTGAATCTGTTAACGAAACTTGCTATGCTTACATGCATGCCATCATTTCTTCTGATCCTTTTTGACTCATGGTCAGTAAGGGACTTTTGTTCCATGCTTTGAGTAGATTCATGTCATGCCTTATTTTGCTATTATAAGTTCCTGTAGCATGTTGATTGCTTGCTCTGAACATTGCTACCTGATATTGTTTATGCCATGTCAAACCTGATATCTTTTGCACTTTTCCCCTGCTTGTTTGAACCTGCTATGGTGTGATTTAGCCGTAGCTCAGTGTTCCTCTTTTGTCAAGCATCTCCTTTAGATCACTGCCATATGCTTTGTTTTTATGTTGGGGTGCTGTAGCATAGTTTCTTGTTGCATGCTAAGTAGCATCGTGCTGTTAATCGCAGATTTGTGTCATTCTTGTTTTGCTTGCCATTTGCAAACCGTGCATCCGATTCCGATGATCTTTATATCGATTTCAACCGAAATCATCTCATCTTTCCAGCGGCATACTTGGTTTGCCAAGTTGATGCCTTGCTCATCCTTTTTCCTCCCGGAGCATGCATACGCATTGCATATCACATCTCGCATATCATGACATATATTGCATCATGTTTCTTGTGCATTGCACCGTGATTTATTGTGGTACCTTTGCTTGTGTTCTTGCTTTGGTAGAGCCGGGAGATACGTGCACGAGGAACCTGTTGAGTACGCTAACGAGGATCAAGCCTTCGACAACTCTGAGAACTTTGCAGGCAAGATGACCATACCTTCGATATCACTTCTATCTTTGCATTGCTAGTTGCTCGCTCTATCGTTATGTTAGCTCTACATACCATTGTTTATCATGCCTCCCATATTGCCATGTCAAGCCTCTAACCACCCTGTCCTAGCAAACCTTTGTTTGGCTATGTCACCGCTTTTGCTCAGCCCCTCTTATAGCATTGCTAGTTGCAGGTGAAGATGAAGTTCGTTCCTTGTTGGAACATGGATATGTTGGGATATCACAATATCTCTTGTTTAATTGATGCACCTTATATACTTGGTAAAGGGTGGAAGGCTCAGCCTTATGCCTGGTGTCTTGTTCCACTCTTGCCGCCCTAGTTTCCGTCATACCGGTGTTATGTTCCTTGATTTTGCGTTCCTTACGCGGTTGGGTGATTTATGGGACCCCCTTGACAGTTCGCTTTGAATAAAACTCCTCCAGCAAGGCCCAACCTTGGTTTTACCATTTGCCACCTAAGCCTTTTCCCTTGGG
>NW_025258175.1:0-1775 GCF_018294505.1 Triticum aestivum
GGGACTAAGCTGCTTTTTAGTACTACTTGTCACCCCCAAACTGATGGACAAACTGAAGTAGTCAATAGAACATTGTCTACTATGCTTAGGGCTGTTTTGAAGAATAACAAGAAAATGTGGGAAGAATGCTTGCCTCATATTGAATTTGCTTATAATCGTTCATTGCATTCTACTACTAAGATGTGCCCTTTTGAAATTGTGTATGGTTTCCTACCTCGTGCACCTATTGATTTGTTGCCTCTTCCATCTTCAGAGAAGGTTAATTTTGATGCTAAAGAACGTTCTGAATTGATTTTAAAAATGCATGAGTTAACTAAGGAAAACATTGAGCGTATGAATGCTAAATATAAACTTGCTGGAGATAAGGGTAGAAAACATGTTGTGTTTGCGCCTGGAGATCTTGTTTGGTTACATTTGCGTAAAGATAGATTTCCTAATCTGCGCAAATCAAAGCTAATGCCACGTGCTGATGGTCCTTTTAAGGTGTTAGAGAAAATAAATGATAATGCATATAAATTTGAGCTACCTATAGATTTTGGGGTTAGTCCCACTTTTAACATTGCAGATTTGAAGCCTTATTTGGGTGAGGAAGATGCGCTTCCGTCGAGGACGACTTCATTTCAAGAAGGGGAGGATGATGAGGACATCAATACCATTGTTACACCCACAGCCCCTACTGTTACATATACTGGACCAATTACTAGAGCTCGCGCACGCCAATTAAATTACCAGGTACTTTCGTTTCTTCGTAATGATTCTAATGTTCATGAGGTTATGATGCTGCCTAAATTGGATACATTTGTTTTGCTTACAAATGAAGGGCCTTGCTTGGAGAAGGATGAACATTGGAGCAAGAACACACATGGAGTTGATGGCATGCGCAAGGGGATCAAGAACGGAGTTACAAGTGATGATTTCAGGACTTTAAAGCCGCCATAAGGAGTGCATGAAGTCTTGGACGAAATATACAAGATGCCACTTCATAATATTCGTCCATAGGCTATTCTAGGTGCTGCGTCACCTTATTAATGGGCCAGGACCATGTAATTTCGAAATACTTAAGTATAGGCTATTTTTAGAGTCCGTATGTGTGGGGAAACAAGAGTTAGGGTTGGTTTCGGACCCCACCCTCAAGGGCCACGAAATTCCCCCCTCTTCCTCCATATATACAGCCCTTAGGGCGTCATTTAGACTTTCGGTTTTGTTTAGATCAAAAGTTCGCCATAGCTGCAACTTCGCGTACTTCGTTTGTGTCCAACGACCAGACCAAGACGTCACAGAACCCCACCTTGATCAATAAAGCCTTCATCTTATATTCACAATATCCAGATTGCAATCTCAGTTTCTTGCTTGTTCTTCGTTTGCTCGCAGGAAACAGACCCTCGTGGTCAGGTTGATCGTGCTCCGGCGTGGTCAATAACCCTCGGAAGTTGGTTTAGCGATTGCTAAGGCGCGACGTCTCGCACGTTCGTAGTCGGATCGTCAAAGTCGACTCCCACAGAAAACGATAGCCACCATCTCATCGAAACATCGGGACCCTCGCCTCTATCAGAATGTTCAAATGAGGCATGCGGGAGGATGGACTCGACCCGAGGGCGACATGATCGATGGAGAAGAGGGTTGGAGAGGAATGAGAAATAAGCAAACGCCACATGATTATACTTGAAAGGCTCAAATAAACAATAAGTTGTCTCGCTTGGCGTACATAGTGAAAGGCCTAATGCGCAATGCAGAGCACTGACGGTCGAATATGGCTGGGAAAACAGGGAAACTGA
>NW_025258176.1:0-1775 GCF_018294505.1 Triticum aestivum
ATGGTGTGCGAAAGGTGAGGCTGCTTTGCGCTCAGGACAGTTGACTAGGAACTCTTTGATTTGTATCACTACCACTGGCTTGGTATCTGTACGTAGATGTGTACGCGTACATATAAAAATCAATGTTTTGGTTTAGTATTTTTCTTAATTCTCAAGAGCAAAAAGAAAATACGTTATCAGTGTGTACGTACAATATTATACACATCAAGTCGGAATCAAAGTCGAATTGAAAGCGAAGAAATGGCTAACCCTGACCGTGCACCTCTCCATCCCTTGGGTTTACTGCTTTGAACGCTTTAACCATTTTGTTATTATTATTGCTGTTCAATCAGGTTGCGACGAATCGGATCGGGATGAGTAGCTAGATGTGGATCGATGGTGGCGGCTGGAAAGGGTTAACCCTCACCGTCTACCTCTCATGCTGCTCGGTGGTGACATGTGATCATACACAGCTATCCGACGTATGAGGACTCGGAATGTAGTGTTGGTGTTTACTCCACAGTGAACCACATGACCTTTCCTTGAAGGATGCATGGACACGTGCGGACCATCCCCCACCCCCTCCAATGAAACAAGTCTATAACATTGATTCAGAAGCGAGAGGGCGAGTCTGTAACATTGATTCAGAAGCGAGAGGGCGTATGAGGGTCGGTGTACATATGGACCAGGTGCATGGTGTAGCTCGCGCAAGGCGGCCCTCATGTCTAGCTCAACGAGATTAGGTTTAAACATTTCACTACGCTAGCGCGGTTCAATGACAAGTGTGTTGTGTAATGCTTGAACTCATCGCCTTGGCATATGTTCGGGTGCATTGTGATCAGGTGGATACCACGACCACTGTGTCAGCGAGGGTGGAAGGACGATAAGCAATTACATGGCTGGGGTAGAGGATGTGGGCCTGCATGGGTCTTTGAGTCATGTTCGGCGTGTGAGTTTGTTTCTCCCGTTGCAACGCACGGGCATTTGTGCTAGTTCCTATAAATACAGATCCCTCGAAAAGTAATCTAGAACTTTTACTTTGCCGTCGCGAGCCTCTATTCCTATAAATACAGAAACTCCTAAAAAATATTAATTGTGAGCGAGTCATTTACGTCTTGAGTTACAACATAATGCTTACTGGGCAATTAAAGAACTTAATATGATTTCGAGCTTGCTGTCAAGAAGAGATTATTTGATATTAGTTATCTAGATGAATGGAGAATTCAAGCATATGAAATTGCCAAATTATTTAAGGATAAAGTTAAAAGATGGCATAATAAAAGCATTCAGAAATGAGAATTTAATGTCGATGATAGAGTTCTTTTGTACAACTCTCTTTTAGACATTTTGCAGGCAAACTTCTCTCCAAATTGTAATGCCCCTACATCATCAAAGAAGTTTACTGCCTTGGAGCCATCAAGATTAATAACACCGATTGGTGGGTCGACACATGTGCAAGTGTTCATGTGTGTGCTGATATTTAATTTTTCTTCTTCTTACCAGGTCATAGGCCATGGGTCCATTTTGATGGGGAATGACACAAGTGCTTCTGTTCATTGTGTTGGCATGGTCGATCTGAAGTTTACTTCGGGAAGGATTGTGCAGCTGAAGAACGTGAAGCATGTCCCCCCATCAAGAAGAACCTCGTTAGTGGCTCCCTTCTGTGTAGTGAATGGTTTAATTTGGTCTTCAAGTCTAATAAATTAGTTGTTACGTAATATGGACCATTTTTTGGAAAATGTTATGAGTGTGGAGAAATGTTACGCCTTTCCCTCACAGATTTTTGTAATAAAGTC
>NW_025258177.1:0-1775 GCF_018294505.1 Triticum aestivum
CATGAAGAAAGGAGTTCGACTAGTCGACCAGTTGGGGGTTGTCCTCAATCCACACAGAACGGACGGCAACTCAGTCACCCAAGTGCCTGCTGCATGCTTGAGGTCGCACATCAATCGGGGTTTCAACCCTTGGAGGATCAAACCATTTGCTCTTTCGGCTTGCCCATTCAACTGCGGGTGCGCAACGGATGGGTAGTCGACCCGAGTGCCTTGAGAAGTGCAGAAAGCTCTGAACTCATCGGAATTAAAGTTTGAGCCGTTGTCCATGATGATGTTGTGAGGAACTCCATATCTGAATATTAATTCTCTGATGAAACTGATGGATGTGCTTGAGTCGAGGTTCTTGATTGGTTTGGCTTAAATCCACTTAGTGAACTTGTCGACTGCTACGAGCAGATGGGTGAAGCCACTTCTGCCAATCCTCAGGGGCCCAATCATGTCCAGTCCCCAAACAGCAAATGGCGAGACGAGTGGAATAGTCTTCAAGGCTGATGCAGACTTGTGGGACATGTTCGAGTAAAACTGGCAACCTTCGCACTTCTCGACTATCTCCTTAGCTATTTCATTTGCTCGCGGCTAGTAGAATCCCGCTCGGTATGCTTTGGCCACGATGGTCCGAGAGGTCGCGTGGTGACCCCAGGTCCCCGAGTGGATCTCATTTAGGATCAGTCGACCTTCTTCTGGAGGGATACATCGTTGAGCTACTCCAGTAACACTCTCTCTGAAAAGTTGTCCACTTATTACCATGAAGGCTTTGGATCTACGGACAATCTGTCGAGCCTCATCCTCATCCTCTAGGAGCTCTTGTCTGAGCAAATATGCAATATATGGTACTGTCCAGTCGGGAGTGATCACTAGAACCTCCATGATCAAGTTGACTACTGCTGGTACTTCGACCTCAGTCGGATTGGTAGCACTTATTGGTTGTGGAGGCTCCTCTGTGATGGGATCTTCTTGTACTGATGGGGCATGGAATGAAGGGGAACGCAGCAGAAAACAAAAAATTTCCGACCTACGCACCAGCCCAGTACCACTATGGAGACTACATACATGGTTTGATCTTTTTCGTTACCGACTCGTAGCGCAGCGGGAAGTAGAGTCGATGACGATCGGCGGTGCAGATCCCCGCAGCTAGGATTTACAACCTCCCAACCGCGAGGATGTATACCCTCATCTGCTCCCCAGACAACCCTCCGGGAGGCGGTCGAACAGACCCCCCGGACGGTGTCACGGACAGCCCTTCGGAAGGACCTTCGAAACTCGAACGGTCACTCGGACAGCCCTTCGGGAGGACCTTCGAAACTCGGACGGTCACACGGACAGCCCTTCGGGAGGCACTCACGAACTAAGACCGAAGCTACGATCTCTCTACAGAGTTGCACACATACGGTGTCATCTATCCGGCAGGGCTTCGCCGTCCAGAACTAGTTCCTGCCGGAACCCAGACAGCCTTACGGCTCTACGAAACTCTTTTCGTGGGAGGGAGAGAAGAAGCCAGATAATGCATGGCATGTGTATGAGAGCAAAGGATGATCCTTTAGGCAGCCCCCTCCACCCCTATTTATAGGCCAAGCCCAAGGGTGGCTTCTCCAAGAAGCCAAGGGGGGAATACCAAAAAGGCCCTCAAGGTGGCTTCTCCAAGAAGCCAAGCAAAAAGCACTTTCACTATTCATGACGACATTTTTCAGCGTCCGTTCGAACTGAAAATATTTATGTGGGCTCAGAACATTTCCAGTACCCACTAAAATAATTTTCAACGCATTCCGAAACAATTT
>NW_025258178.1:0-1775 GCF_018294505.1 Triticum aestivum
CTTTATCTAGAAATTCTGATTCTTTGTAAAAACAAACAATGTTTGAAAATCTAATAATTTCCTGAACAACTCGAATTTTTTTCAAATTTTGAAAAAATAAAAAAGAAACGTGAACATGTTTCAACAGAAAACATTTTGAAATTCCAGGATATTTGATGAAAACCCAAACATTTATTGAAATTTGAGAAACAAAAATTTAATACTGGGAACAATTTTTGAACAGTGCAAACATTTTTTTAATTCCAGAATATTTTCAAAAACTAGAATATATATTGAATTTGAGAACAAAATTTGATAATGGGAACTGTTTTGAAGTGCTGAACATTTCTCGTAATTCTCAAACATATTTTGCAATTCCCGAACATTTTTTGGAAACACGAACATCATTTGAAAACAGGGACAGTTTTTAATATTCTGAGCTTTTTCGTAAACATGAACATTTTTTGAATTTATGAGCGAAATTTTAAAAGAGGAACAATTTTTTAAATCACAAATTTATTTGGAATTTTTAGAACAAATTTTGAAATGGAGAACAATTCAAAAATCCCAACAAAATTGAAACATGAACAAATTTTGAATACGTGACCAAAAATTTGGAAACGAGAACATTTTTTGAAAAGCTGGTCATTATTTGAAAAGTTCTGATAAATTTTAACAGAAACATTCCAAGAAAAAGAAATGCTATAAAATTTGTATAGCGCGAACTCTAATGAACAGAAAGCAGCGGCAGATTTGAAACATTTATGATTTTTCTTATATTTCTTTGAAATAATGAACAGTTTTGAGATTGTCATTCTTTCTGAAAACACAAACAAATTAAAAAAACGTGAAAAAATTTCGTAATTCCAAACATATTTCATAAATAGGAAGAAACGATGAACAAATTTTGAAATCTGGAACTTTTTTCTAAAATGCGCAATTTTTCGAAAGTTCTGAACATTTTGAGAAAACTCAAACATTTTTTCAACACACAAACGAATTTTGGAGACGCGAACATATTTTTTTGGAACGGAAACATTTTCTAAACTACCCAAAAAACTGAACAGGAACAATTTTTCAAATTTGAAAACAAAATTCGGAAACACAAACAACTTTTGAGTTTCCCAAATATTCTTGGAATTTGTGACATTTCTTTAAAGCACAAACATTTTCTAAATCTTAAGAACAAATTTTGAAATAGAGAACAAATTTAGAACCACGAACAATTTTTTAAAGCACGAACAATTTTTGAATGTTGAGAACAAATTTTGATATGGAGAACAAATTTGGAATCTGGAGAACAAATTTTGAAATGGAGAACAAATTTGGAAGCACGAACAATTTTTGAATGTTGAGAACAAATTTTGAAATGGAGAACAATTTTTTTAAGTGCGAACAATTTTTGAATGTTGATAACAAATTTTGAAATGGAGAACAAATTTGGAAGCGCGAATTTGAAATGGGAAGATTTTTTGAAACTCCCAAACATAATTTGATATGTGAACAAAAAGAAGACAAAAAGAGAAGAAAAAGGAATTGAAAAATGAAATAAAGAAACAGAAAAACGAAGAAAGAAAAAGAAAAAAACAGGAAAAAGAACAAAGAAAAACTAAACAGAAAAAATTTGAAACGAACATTTTTTGAATCTTGAGAACAAATTTTGAAATAAAGAACAATTTTCAAAATTCCCGATCAAATTTGGAAGCAAGAACAGTTTTGCAAAAGCACGAACATTTTTTGAATCTTGAGAACAAAATTTGAAACAGAGAACAATTTTGAAAAATCCAAACAAATCA
>NW_025258179.1:0-1775 GCF_018294505.1 Triticum aestivum
GAGTCGAGTCGAAAGTAGTGATGCTATGTGTAGTTCTTGAACATTGATTGGCTCATGTTGTAATTAAACTTTAATGAACTTGTATGTCTCTTTGGTTTGGACAGTCGTTCAACTTAGATGTAATCGATGCTATTTATTAGTAGGATCATGAATCGTGCTATTAATGTCTTGCTTTTCTCTTCCGATCCTTTTGTTGCATACTTATATATTGCTTATGTATTGTATGTTGTTTGGCTTGTACATAGAGATGCCGTCGTATGTCGTGTACAAGGGTAATGTTCCCGGAGTCTACGACGACTGGGAGGAGTGTCGGAGACAGGTTCACCGTTTCAGCGGTAACAGTTACAAAGGGTACACCACTAGGGCGGAGGCGGAATCTAGATACGCCCGCTATCTAGCGGGAGAGAGGAGGGAGCGTTGGAGGAACCGTATAAAGACCAGTTTCATCACGATGATGCTCATCATGATGACTGCAACTCTCTTCTATGTGATGGTAGTTTAGATGATCGATATCGACTTGTAATGTGAAGGCAAACTCACTACGGTCTCGAGACTTGTAATGTTCTATCTTTGTTCGGTCTTTTGAATTCAGAGACTAACATGATGAATTGTATTCGGAGACTAATCTTCTATTGTATTCGATGAATCTGCTGTTGTTGTGTGGTGTTGTCTAAATTCTGTCCAATAATATATTTTGTAACCTGTGAAAATATCAGAAAAGAAAAAAAATCCCTAATATTCATACTAGTGGAGCACCACTCAAGACACTAATGGTGCACTGTGATAATCACACTAATGGCGCATCACCCATTGGTGCGCCATTAGTATGCCAAAGCACATGGGTACATATGGCCCCATGGGAGGCATACTAATGGCGCACTCTGGGCTATACTAATGGCGCACTACGTGGTGCGCCATTAGTACACCAGATACTAATGACGCACTGATGCGCCATTAGTATTTAATTCTAATGGCGTGGTGCTAGTGGCGCACCAGTAGTGCGCCATTAGTAGGCAAAACTGGTGGGCCACTAGCATGCCTTTTCCTAGTAGTGATAGTATTAGATGCAGGCAGGAGTCGGTCTACTTGTTGCGGACGTGATGCCTATATACATGACCATGCCTAGATCTATCTATCTATCTATACCTCTATACCTATACTAATTCTAGACTTTCAAGAAATTCCCATGTTAATTAGATTGAATGAGCCGTTAATCTGGTGGAACCGAATTATTACGGTGTAGATCGACTCATGACACCATGCGTAAAAATAACTTGATTTTAAATCATTTAAATAACTTCTACCACAATCTATCTAAGACTCCCGGTCTCTTTTCTTGGTTATAAAAATAGAAGAAGTCCTACGAACTCCCATCTCTCACGTATGTCTTTTCTTTGGCTGGCTCGCTCGCTCACGTTTCTCTCTTTCTTCACGCACCTCTCTCTCTCTCTCAAAACCATAAAATCATCAGAAAAAATAAATCAAGCCCCATAATCTTTTTTGGTTGAAAAATAGAAGTAAAAAACTTCCAAAGAAAACGCCCAAGGCCCATAATGTTTGGACGGTCAAAAAAATAAAAGTAAAAAAAAAAAAACAATCCCAATCTATTACAACTCCATGCCTCTTTTCACGGCCGGAACAGTAGGAGAAAAACTCTCCCCTCCATCTCAAACTACCTAGAGCTCACGGCCTCATCCTTGATGATTTCTATCTAACAATTCTCCATGATCTATTCCTTCTCATCAACTCTCTCTTCTCCCATGGAAAAATATTCC
>NW_025258180.1:0-1775 GCF_018294505.1 Triticum aestivum
TCGAGGATCGCTCGGCACTAGGCAACCTCCCGACCCCTCGGCGATCCTCTTGAACATGAGAGGACGAAGAGGATAAAAAAAGAAGAGGAAGAAGAAAAAAAGAGAAGAAAGAATAGAGGAGTTCTATTCTTTCTTCTCCTCTTTTTTTTCTTCTTCTTCCTCTTTTTTTTATCGGGAACGAGGGTCATCGAGGGACATAGATGTAGTGTCGTCGTTGTCGATATACCCCCTCCCGATAGCTTCAACACGTGGGGGGTCGATATTACCCCCTCCTTGAAGCGTTCTCGAGGCCACCAAACCCTTGAAGCATTGTCGAGGCCACCCCAAACCCTAGAGAAGCAGCGTCGAGGCCACTAATTAATATATATGATTCCTTACTATGTTTAGCTAGCTAGTTCTACGTTTTCCACTAATATATCCATTTGTCATGTTTGAATAATAATTGCCATGTTGTAAATATTTGTAGAAACTATGGACACCGCCCGAGACGAAGCAAACGAAGCGATGTTGAGGGACATAATCGCACAAGGAAGTGATGCCGTCTCGTTGTTTCTCAACGACACCAATTGTCTGGAAGGAGAGGGTGAAGTAGCTGGCTCTGGTGACCTAATGCCGGTGCAAGAAGAAGAACATGAGGACGGCTCCGGTGACCCAATGCCGGTGCAAGAAGGAGACCGTGATGACGGCTCCGGTGACCGAACCGAGTCCGGCCAGGTATAGATATTAGTTAGGCCTGTGCTGACTAGCTAATTGATGCATTCATTGTTTTGGTATGTACACATATTAATTAAGTCTTTGCTCTTTTTTCTAGCCCTCCGGATCGAGCACAACTGAGTAAAGAGACAAGGCCCGAAGAAAAAGTTGAGCTCGGATGAAAGGTTTGAGATCATAGCAATCGCGCCCGACGGCCAACCTATTGAACCCATCCGAACAAAGAAGGCATTTGTTGCTCAGTGCGGGGTTCTGGTTAGGGACAAGATCCTGATCAGCATCCAGCAATGGTTCAAGCCGGCTACAGAAGACCCTGAGGTGTCTTACGTTAATGATATGCAGAAAAATGATCTTTGGACTGAGCTGAAAACAAATTTCACCCTACCGCCAGAGGATGATCCGGAGAAGCTAGTTAAAGAGCAATTAATCAAGTCTTTTGCTCTTAAGAGGATGGCAGACCTATTCAGGAGGTGGAAGAAAGACCTGAATAGTTTTGTCGAGAAAAAAGAGACACCAGAATTCAAGGGCATATATGAGAAGATCAGAGATGACTGGCCTGCATTTGTGGCCCATAAGACATCGGAAAAGAGTAAGAAGACATCGGCGACAAACAAGAAAAATGCTGCGAAGAAGAAGCTTCACCATCGCACGGGGTGAGGTGGCTACCTCGTAGCCCAGCCTAAGTGGGCCAAGGCTGAGAATGATCTGGTTACAAAAGGGATCGAACCAGAGACAATGAGCTGGCCAGACCGTTGCCGGACTTGGTTCTTCGGGGCTGGCGGAACCTTGGACCCTGTAACAGGGAAGTGCATTTGGACGGATGAGCAACTTGACATACCCTTGAAGAAGCTTCGGTACTATATCGCTGCAGCGCAGAAAGGGACGTTCCTTCCAGACAGAGAGAACGACGAGCTCACAAAGGCCCTCGGAAATCCTGAGCAGCCTGGACGGACACCAGGCACACCAGGCTCCATTCTGTGGAAGGCTGGGTTTCCGGACGCAGGCGGTTAGAAAAGCCACGAGAGGAGGAAAAAAGTGCAGGAGACCGAACTCCAGGTGCTGCA
>NW_025258181.1:0-1775 GCF_018294505.1 Triticum aestivum
AAAAAGTTCTCTCACGTCACTTTTGGCCCAAGAGAAGATAGAGTCCAAGTCTCTCACGTTCTGGATTCAGATTCGGACTGCACAGACATACCTGACTCAAAACGCACACAAGTTTTTCATACGGACTCCGAATTGGGTGATTCTTTTTTTGTTGGAAACTAGATTTCGTGCACTTTCCAACCCAATTGGAATCACCTTCAAATTCGTCCGGAGCGTTGAGTTGTGGACGAAACAATCTGATGCTGCAGCAGAATCCGAGTCAAACTACAAGTCCAAAGGTGTTACATCACCTCCACTTGGGCCCATTGGCCTTGTACGACCTAGATTTAGTTTTAGGCTGCCTTGGGACGTCCTCCCACCTCCTTGGCCGCCACCCCTTGCTCCTATATAAGTAGATCCATCTAGTAGTTTTTCCTTGGGATTTGTTTAGTTAAAAGTTAGCCATTGCAACTTCGTGTACTTCGTTTGTGTCCAATGACCAGACCAAGACCGCTTCCGGATCCCCACCATTATCAATACTTCATATAGATTTGCAATATTCAGATTGCTTTATCATATTCTTGCTCGTTCTTCGATTGCTTGCAGGAATAGACCTTCGTGGTCAGGCTGACCGTGCTTCCAGCATCGTTAGTAACCTCAGGAGATTGGTTTAGCGATTGCTAAGGCGCAACGTCGTGCATGTTTGTAGTCGGATCGTCAAAGTCGTCTCCACCAAATCGATAGTTATCATCTCATAGAAAGATCGGGACACCCCCGCCTCTATCAAGTGGTATCAGTTTTCAGGTTGCTCGGTGAGAATTTCCAGTTTTCCTAGATTAGATTTATTTTCTTACCTATTGTCCAAGAAAAAGCCACAAAAAAGAGTTAGATCTATTCATCCTTGGTCCAAGCCAGTCTGAGCCTTTGCAATTTTCTTTTCATTGCTTGCATAGTTGAATTATCGGTTGCATCGTCGTGTCGAGTTGCTGGTCTTAGTGTCTAGTTTCCTTTAGAGTTTCGAGTTCTGTTCACATTAGTCACGCAGCCGCTGCATCATTATCCCATCCGCTGTCCACCATCCAATTCACCAATTTCCACCACGTGCTACGCACTGTTTATTGTCATAATCATAGTTGAGGTCACTCACATCTTCGCCTGATCGAATCTGCATCTTATCTAGTTTGTCTTGGAAAGAGGGAGAAAAAGAAGATAAAGAAAAAAAAAGAGAAAAAAGGAAAGAAAAAAAAAAGAAAAAGAGGGAGAAGAAAAAGAAAAAAAAGTGTGAGAAAAAAGAGAGAAGAAAAAGAATTGGATCTATCTAGAATCAATCTCGTATCTGAATTCGGATTGGAATCTGTTTTGTGCACTGTTCAGTAAAACAGCTTGGCTATTGTTTCACATCATTATCTTTACTGCCGTTGTGATCTTCACTTATATCTTGCTGTCCAGAGCTGCTTTGTATGCTTCATTGATGCTGGTTGTGCTACGACGTGACCTCATTAGTGTTCTAGGCTCGCGTCTCTAGTTCGGTCTAGCCTAGGACCAGCACAGTACCGTCGTTGAGCGTTTATTCAACATTGCATCTTTGAATTGATTATTGCTAATCTTTTGCTACCATATATAGCCAACCCAGCTCCACATATTTCTACACCGTGTATACGTACGCTCCCCTGGCAATCGCTTTACTCAATATTCGGAGTTACTTGACACCGCTGGTTGCCGATCACCGCCTGCTGCATGGTAAGAACGTGTAAGACATTGATATTTGCTTTACTGTGAGCGTTTTACCACCACAT
>NW_025258182.1:0-1775 GCF_018294505.1 Triticum aestivum
CAATCGATCCTATAACCCGGTCTCCCAACTACCATCATGAGACCGGTAAAATAGAAAACCTATCAAGAGCAAACCTTTGCCTTGCACATGGTCCACTTGAGCTAGATGATGACGATCTTGACTCCCTCAAGTTGGACCACCTTTCTTGGTTGTGTTGGCTCGATGAAGACTAGTTGATTGCTCCCCCATACTCCACTATGGGTGAGCCACTCTTCCGCACATCTTCACTAGTCCATTGTCACCACGATGGACGGCAAGCTTCAAGCATTTGATCTCTTCATGATGCTTCACTTGAACTTGCGCACCGCAACATCTTCATAAGTCCATTGTCGCCACAATGGACGGCAAGCTTCAAGCATTTGATCTCTTCATGATGCTTCACTTGAACTTGCACACCGCAACCTAACCCCACAAAGAACTCTCACAAAGATCATGGGTTAGTACACAAAGCGTAATCGACAATGCTTACCACACCATGGGATCGCTTGATCCCTCTCGGTACATCTTGTGCGCTTTGTGTGTTGATCAACTTGATTCACTCTTGACTTAGTATTGATCAACCTTGACTCTTTCCAACTCTCTTCATTTGGATGATGTCTTGAAGGTAAACATGAATGATCACACAATCTTCTTCTTCAAGACATGCTTGCAATAAGTTCTACTCTCACATGACCAATCTTTGGATAATTCCTTAATAACACCTTGGTCACCACATAAACTCATGACCAATCTTTGGATAATTCCTTAATAACACCTTGGTCACCACATAAACTCCTTGAAACCAACACATGGACTTCAAGAAAAGCCTATGGACAAATCCTTCAAATATAACTCAAGGCAACCATTAGTCCATAGAGATTGTCATCAATTACCAAAACCAAACATGGGGGCACCGCATGTTCTTTCACACGATCTTCGCACAGTATTTGTGGCCCATCGTTAAGAGCCAGCCACGGCCCATGTACAGTTGCATGGCATAACATGTGCTGGTCAATGATACACATGCATGAATCGATCGATGTCGCTGCAACATCAGCGTCGTCTGAGTAGTTAGGAGATCAACACAGTTGTGGTGTTCGCGAATTGGATGAGAAGATGAGATGAATCATCGACTCAACACCATACTGCCATTTGATCGGACGAACAGAGTTGCCTCGATCTCCTTTACATTCCAGCTGTAGAGCCGACATGACGCTTGATCTCGTTGCAGGCGTTGCGTAAATTCTGACAATGACAAATTGGCCCCTCCTCTGGCCTTGTAGGTTGCAACTGAAGCAAGGAGTGTACGAACAAGGTGGGTCTCGGGAACACAATCTTGTCTTGATGATGACGCTAAGGCTGGCCATAGTGGGAGTAACATAAGTAGTCTCATGCACTTGGGACTCGCAAACATACTTATGTGGCAGGCAATTAAAGAAAAAAGAGATGGTTATAGTAACATAGGTAGATACCGTAACATAATAAAAGTTATGCTATTATGTGTCATGCATGACAATAAATGAGACTACCTATGATACTAATTTATGATACTATGTACTATGGATGTAGTATCAATTATCATACATTAGTATCATATGCATGATATTAGTATATGATACTCCCCACTATGACCAGCCTAACAAGCAAGAAAACAAGGAAGAAGCGACACACATCGAATGTTACAAATGCACGGTTATTTAGGGAACGCGAATTCTAAGATATTCGGTACACTCCTCGAGTGCGGAATTACAAATTCTAGGATATTTATATGCATGGATGGATGTTGAGGTCGGCGC
>NW_025258183.1:0-1775 GCF_018294505.1 Triticum aestivum
ATATTTACTTTACTATCTATATTAGATCTCACTTTTCCGAGTGACCGTGAACGGATTGATAACCCCTTTATTGCGTTGGTTGCAAGGTTCTTGATTGTTTGTGTAGGTACTAGGTAACTTGTGTGTCGTCTCCTACTGGATAGATACCTTGGTTCTCAAAACTGAGAGAAATACTTGCGCTACTTTGCTGCATCACCCTTTCCTCTTCAAAGTAAAAACCAACGCAAGCTCAAGAGGTAGCAGGAAGGATTTCTGGCACCGTTACCGGGGAGATCTACACCAAGTCAAGACATACCAAGTACCCATCATAAACTATTCTCCCTCGCATTACATTATTTTCCATTCGCCTCTCGTTTTCCTCTCCTCCACTTCTAAATCGATTTACGAAAACCTTTGCATTTTCTTCGCTCCTCTTCCGTTCATCTCTTTTCGCTTGTCTCTTGTGTGTTCGTTCATTAGTGCGGCTTGTTGCCAGCATGTCTGAAACTGGGGAGGTTATCATTGATAGTAGTAACAACGGGGGAAACTTTGATGCTTTTAATAATCCTCATGAAGAACCTACTATTTTACGTACTAAAAAGTTATGTATTGGTAGTGGTAACATTATTGGAAAAAGAATTATTCAAGATTTCTTTACTTGTGCCAGTGCTTGGCCACTATGGGTGGATCCATTCTTCATAGAACTAGTAGTCTTGCGGATGCTATATCTTTGCTCGTAGTTGAACTTGAAAGACAATTTATCCACATGCATTCTTGTATACAGAGGATTTTTCTAGAGTTTTCAAATATTGAGCATTCTTCTGTTAAGCGAATGGCTACCATCTTTCTAGCACATGAGTTCAGATTTTTAATGAAAGAAGCCAATTAAATTTCCGTGCATTATAGGGTGGATGCTGGTGGTCCTCCCATAGAAGCAATTCTTTTTTAATCAAGAAGACATAATGCGTTTATGATCTTTAGATCATGTTGCTTATAATGAAAACCTTAGGAAAAGGGTTCCTACCGATGTTCTAGTTGATAGGATTTCTGAACTTAATGATAATTTTGCTATCCAGAACAATGGGTTAGGTTTTCTCTTGAACAAAGGCTCATGACTTTTTGCCAAAAGAATGCTTAAAATGATGAATTGGTTGTGCAATATGATGGGCCAAGGGAGGAAGCAATTCCTTCCGAACTTGATCTTCGGGACTTTTGTCCCATTAAATTTAGCCCTTTTGATTAGTTTTGCTTACCACAAAGAAAACTTCCTGCTGAACTTAGGGAGTATGAGATGAGCTTTCGCTATTTGCCCTATCATTATTATAGTATGTTATGGCGCTGCTAGAAGGAGGGCGCGAGAGGGGCGGCCAGGGGCCTTTTTCCCTACGGCCGGGCAATAGGGAAGAGATTTCCTTCTTAATTCTTGCTTCATTAGATTGATACATCTCCTCTCTTTATATAGAGAGGTTTACTTGACTCCCAAGCAAGGCTTAATTGACCCCTAAGCAAGCGACCCTTATCTGTAATTAACCCTAAGACTAATGGGCCCATTAGGCCCATTACATACTCTAACAGTACACCCCACCTGGACATGCAGCTTGTCCTCGAGCTGCAGCCTAACCAACTTATAACCATAAGTCAACGCAACACAAACCTAACACCTAAAAACAAGCCTTTTACATCTCGGATTGTTTTATTATTCTCAACCTGAAATTGACTGGGACGCTTTATTTTGGACCCCTTAACAAAAAGTGGACACCATCCGCACGCTGAACGTGCACGTGTACAGCCACCTG
>NW_025258184.1:0-1775 GCF_018294505.1 Triticum aestivum
ATATTTACTTTACTATCTATATTAGATCTCACTTTTCCGAGTGACCGTGAACGGATTGATAACCCCTTTATTGCGTTGGTTGCAAGGTTCTTGATTGTTTGTGTAGGTACTAGGTAACTTGTGTGTCGTCTCCTACTGGATAGATACCTTGGTTCTCAAAACTGAGAGAAATACTTGCGCTACTTTGCTGCATCACCCTTTCCTCTTCAAAGTAAAAACCAACGCAAGCTCAAGAGGTAGCAGGAAGGATTTCTGGCACCGTTACCGGGGAGATCTACACCAAGTCAAGACATACCAAGTACCCATCATAAACTATTCTCCCTCGCATTACATTATTTTCCATTCGCCTCTCGTTTTCCTCTCCTCCACTTCTAAATCGATTTACGAAAACCTTTGCATTTTCTTCGCTCCTCTTCCGTTCATCTCTTTTCGCTTGTCTCTTGTGTGTTCGTTCATTAGTGCGGCATGTTGCCAGCATGTCTGAAACTGGGGAGGTTATCATTGATAGTAGTAACAACGGGGGAAACTTTGATGCTTTTAATAATCCTCATGAAGAACCTACTATTTTACGTACTAAAAAGTTATGTATTGGTAGTGGTAACATTATTGGAAAAAGAATTATTCAAGATTTCTTTACTTGTGCCAGTGCTTGGCCACTATGGGTGGATCCATTCTTCATAAAACTAGTAGTCTTGCGGATGCTATATCTTTGCTCGTAGTTGAACTTGAAAGACAATTTATCCACATGCATTCTTGTATACAGAGGATTTTTCTAGAGTTTTCAAATATTGAGCATTCTTCTGTTAAGCGAATGGCTACCATCTTTCTAGCACATGAGTTCAGATTTTTAATGAAAGAAGCCAATTAAATTTTCGTGCATTATAGGGTGGATGCTGGTGGTCCTCCCATAGAAGCAATTCTTTTTTAATCAAGAAGACATAATGCGTTTATGATCTTTAGATCATGTTGCTTATAATGAAAACCTTAGGAAAAGGGTTCCTACCGATGTTCTAGTTGATAGGATTTCTGAACTTAATGATAATTTTGCTATCCAGAACAATGGGTTAGGTTTTCTCTTGAACAAAGGCTCATGACTTTTTGCCAAAAGAATGCTTAAAATGATGAATTGGTTGTGCAATATGATGGGCCAAGGGAGGAAGCAATTCCTTCCGAACTTGATCTTCGGGACTTTTGTCCCATTAAATTTAGCCCTTTTGATTAGTTTTGCTTACCACAAAGAAAACTTCCTGCTGAACTTAGGGAGTATGAGATGAGCTTTCGCTATTTGCCCTATCATTATTATAGTATGTTATGGCGCTGCTAGAAGGAGGGCGCGAGAGGGGCGGCCAGGGGCCTTTTTCCCTACGGCCGGGCAATAGGGAAGAGATTTCCTTCTTAATTCTTGCTTCATTAGATTGATACATCTCCTCTCTTTATATAGAGAGGTTTACTTGACTCCCAAGCAAGGCTTAATTGACCCCTAAGCAAGCGACCCTTATCTGTAATTAACCCTAAGACTAATGGGCCCATTAGGCCCATTACATACTCTAACAGTACACCCCACCTGGACATGCAGCTTGTCCTCGAGCTGCAGCCTAACCAACTTATAACCATAAGTCAACGCAACACAAACCTAACACCTAAAAACAAGCCTTTTACATCTCGGATTGTTTTATTATTCTCAACCTGAAATTGACTGGGACGCTTTATTTTGGACCCCTTAACAAAAAGTGGACACCATCCGCACGCTGAACGTGCACGTGTACAGCCACCTG
>NW_025258185.1:0-1775 GCF_018294505.1 Triticum aestivum
CCCCCCCGGCTGGAGGACCTATCATTATAGATTCCTTTTCAGCAAGGTTATCCATTCATCCATGAGGAAATTGTAAGACTTATTCTACAAGTTATTCCTGATGGATCCTTCATGTTTCCAAAGTCTGACCTTTGCTCGAAGACCATGTCGATGCTATCTCGAAGCATGTTTGTGGTACTCTGATTTTCAACAAGTACATTGAAGCCCAATGCTAAATATTTCCTGCCCAATTATCCAAACACCGCTGTATGGGTAATGTCATGAAAAATCCTCTCCCCTACCTAAAGAGTTTTCTACATTATATCCTGACATGGATATCATGCTCTGCTTGTCCTTGGGAAGGATATACCCTTGAAATATGTGTTTAGACACATTTTCCTTTCCATTGTTCTGTTTAATATGATAAACATATTTTACTTTCCATTGGTTGTTTGAACCTTTCTTGTGATCTATATGATCTAAGCAGCAATAATCTACTGCTTATGTAAACTCCTCGGTGTGCAATTCTGTCAGTAAGACCCTGTTACTATTGTTGATGACATTCCGGTAGCCACCGATGGACGAGAACCTTGCCTATTGGTCCGCCTCGTTCAACGAGTAGGAAAGTGGTTCTCTTCGTCCCTCGCCCTTGGTACCAACGTTGATGCCGACATAACTGACTTGGTACTCTTTGACATGCCTTGCTATCATGACCGTGAAAGATGTCATTGCTCCTATTAAAAAAAAACCACATGGTGGGCCCATAACCCACAGTTTCACAGGATCGAAACCTGACTCTCCTGTACACCCTCATGTTTCCAAAGTTATTCCTCCCGCGTGGACTCGTATGTAATTCATGAGCCACCTTCCAATGAGATCGTCAATTCTGGCATCGGACACAATACTTATTCCCATTGCTTTGAACCCCTTTTCACGCCCTGTTCCAGGCATCGAACGATCGCCTGCCTGCTCGAAACTTCCCATGATACCACCTTACTTTGCTCTCGTTATTTTGTAAGTTTCAATTCGAGAGTTAATTCCGCCACCTTCCTCGATATTACCGACCAGATAGTCGACCTTGAAGAGGTCTGTTCTCCCGGAGTGCCCACCCTTTATTCTTTCGTAAGTACGATGGAGTTCCTGAAGGAAGGACGTCGACTTCATCATGATGACTTAAAGCAGAGAAATGAAGACATCCATGTATTGGACCGGCCTCTTTGAGAAGAGCAAGCCAGGATGAGAAGACCCGCTAGTTTCGTAATCAAAATTTTCCCCCTTACACCCCTCTTAAATCTCGGGACGATATTTCTTGTAGTGGAGGAGAATTGTGACGCCCGGATAATTAGGCTACAATAATCCCGCATTAACGATGCCACGTCACCTCTGTTACTGTAGATAAACTCGAGTTAGTTCAAAAACGATTCAAATTAAAATTTAAAATATAGGCAAACAATAAAAGTTTTCAAATATTAAAATTTAAATGTTCGGAGTGAACCAAATAATACATAGGTAATTATGGTGGAGGAACCACACTCTTATAAAATGTGTAATTATTCTAAAATGAATAAAACAGTAGCAAAACCGATATTTAAATGCTTTTATAAATAAATAAAATACTAAACTAAATTATTTTGGGATAAAACCTTTTGTGGCAGTGGTTTCATGGTATTACTAATTTAGGGATCATTTTAATATTAAGTAAAAAGTAAACTTAAAAGAAAGTAAAATAAAAACAAAAAGAAAATAAATAGAAAGAAAAGAAAACACAAAACCAGAAAAGAAAACTAACAAAAAAA
>NW_025258186.1:0-1775 GCF_018294505.1 Triticum aestivum
AGGCAGGAGGCCTGCGCCTCTTTCGATCTGTATCCCAGTTTGTGCTAGCCTTCTTAAGGCAAACTTGTTTAACTTATGTCTGTACTCAGATATTGTTGCTTCCGCTGACTCGTCTATGATCGAGCACTTGTATTCGAGCCCTCGAGGCCCCTGGCTTGTATTATGATGCTTGTATGACTTATTTTATTTGTAGAGTTGTGTTGTGATATCTTCCCGTGAGTCCCTGATCTTGATCGTACACATTTGCGTGCATGATTAGTGTACGATTGAATCGGGGGCGTCACAAGTTGGTATCAGAGCCGACTGCCTGTAGGAATCCCCCTTCCACACTCCTTGGCCGAAGTCGAGTCTAGTCACTACAAAACTTTTACTAACATGGCTGTGTGCCTTACGGGCCCACGTCGCCATTGGGTGGTATTAGGATCTTTTACTCCTTTTCTATACTCTGGGACTCTGATCTCTCTTCTATTCGGGTTAAATGGATTTTGCTAAATCTAACATTAGGATCTCGTTATCACTTTCACCCGGAGAGCCCCTTATTATTGATGATCGTCTGCTGCACGTGAAGACCCTGAAGATACTCTCCGCTGTAACCCAAGAATTTGTGTCCGTTGCTTTTGCAATACCCTACCACCAAAATATCCCTATGGATAAATACATACATCTGTCGTTCTTACTTTTGTTCCCAGTTGATCTTGTCATTGGAAGATACCCTGAAATTCTCTCTATTGATCCGAGAATACTTTGTGCCTACTGCCTTGCAGTTCCTTTCCACCTGAATACCCCTACGGATAATTTCTCGCCCTTATCGACTATCCACTCATCCCCAGTTGTTCATGTGTTTCACAATGGTCTTTGAAATACTATTCGATCCTCCAAAATTCCTCAGTAGCTTATTGCTCTGCAATACTTGGCTGCTTGCATTATGGATGCTTTCCATATGTCTGGCAATATTTGTTAGTATCCTTAGACACTGTCATTTTAATCCTATTGATTCAACATGTGTGCGAATGCACACAATCATCAATCGACCCTTCTAAATTATCTTTCCGGCTCAGACGTCATTCTGAACATGAGCTGGTTCTGGACCAAACTATTTGTCGTCAATTGTGCCTCTGGTCTATCCAACTTATCCACCCCTAATCAGAGCATGGCTTCTGATCCCTTGATTGGAAATCATAATTCCTTTGCATTTGACAATTGAGTTAGTCAGTTGTTTCTATAATTTTCTTCCTGTAGTTGAGTACCGATGCTCACGTCAGATCCCTTGTGGACCACCAGGTCCTTTGTTGGATTGTTATCCGACAGTGTCCTTCACATTTGATCACTTTATGAGTTCTTCCCCTGATACATAATGCCTTTGTTAAGTTGTATCCTCTGCTTGGCCAACCATGCTCTGCTTTCGGGCTTGTGTTAATTACTCTTGAAACTTGTGGTATATGATTCTAAGATGCCACGATGGGTTGAACCTATGCCTTCCTTAATATGTGTGAACTCGGAAGATTTCACGAGTCATACTCATCTGGTATTTCACCAGGTAAAACTTTCAACACTAATGCCTTTATCAAAGCGAGAAGTGAATGGAAGGTTATGCATTGAGGAAGTGGGAGTCGACCTTGAACTTTGTGTTCATGCCCATGGACGCGATGTATATCCTATCATGGAAGCTTCTTGTAATAATAACTATTTCCTTGATAACTAACATATGGTATCTGTGAATTGATCCTACGCAACCGTGGTTCCGACCATGATTGTTCTTCTTTGATTCCATTTCT
>NW_025258187.1:0-1775 GCF_018294505.1 Triticum aestivum
AGCGGATACTCGACAAGTGCGAGAATTATCCATAGGGGTATTCAGGTGACAAGGAATTGCAAGACAGTAGACACAAGATATTCTCGGATCAATAGAGAGAATTTCGGGGTATCTTGTAATAACAAGATCAACTGGGAATAAAAGTAAGAACGTCAAGTGTATGTATTTATCCATAGGGATATTACGATGGTAGCGAATTGCAAAAGCAACGGACACAAAGTCTCAAAAGAGTTTCGGCGAGTAACTTCGAAATCTTCTGGTGCAGTCGGCGATCACCTGGACTGAAGGGGCTCTCCGGGAGAAAGTATTTTCGAGAACCTAAAGTCAGATTTTAGTAGAAATCGTTTAACCCGAGTAGAAGAGAGTTCAGAGTCCCAGAGTAAAGGTCGAGGAGTAAAAGATCCTAATACCACCCGATGGCGACGTGGGCCCATGGGCCACACAGCCATGTTAGTAAAAGTTTTTCAATGACTAGACTCGACTTCGGCCAAGGAGTTGGAAAGGGGATTCCTACAGGCAGTCGGCTCTGATACCAACTTGTGACGCCCCCGATTCAATCGTACACTAATCATGCACGCAAATGTGTACGATCAAGATCAGGGACTCACGGGAAGATATCACAACACAACTCTACAAATAAAATAAGTCATACAAGCATCATAATACAAGCCAGGGGCCTCGAGGGCTCGGATACAAATGCTCGATCATAGACGAGTCAGCGGAAGCAACAATATCTGAGTACAGACATAAGTTAAACAAGTTGCCATAAGATGGCTAGCACAAACTGGGATACAGATCGAAAGAGGCGCAGGCCTCCTGCCTGGGATCCTCCTAAACTACTCCTGGTCGTCGTCGTCAGCCTGCACGTAGTAGTAGGCACCTCCAATGTAGTAGTCGTCGTCGACGCTGGCTCCTGGCTCCTGGACTCCAGCATCTGGTTGCGACAACCAGAAAGAAAGGAAAGGGGAAAAAAGGGGGGAGAAAGCAACCGTGAGTACTCATCCAAAGTACTCGCAAGCAAGGAGCTACACTACAAATGCATGGGTATATGTGTAAAGAGGCCATATCAGTGGACTGAACTGCAGAATGCCAGAATAAGAGGGGGATAGCTAATCCTGTCGAAGACTACGCTTCTGGCAGCCTCCGTCTTGCAGCATGTAGAAGAGAGTAGATGGAAGTCTTCCAAGTAGCATCTCCAAGTAACATCTCCAAGTAGCATCTCGAGTAGCATAATCCTACCCGGCGATCCTCTCCTCGTCGCCCTGCGAAAAAGCGATCACCGGGTTGTCTGTGGAACTTGGAAGGGTGTGTTTTATTAAGTATCCGGTTCTAGTTGTCATAAGGTCAAGGTACAACTCCAAGTCGTCCTGTTACCGAAGATCACGGCTATTCGAATAGATTAACTTCCCTGCAGGGGTGCACCACATAACCCAACACGCTCGATCCCATTTGGCCGGACACACTTTCCTGGGTCATGCCCGGCCTCGGAAGATCAACACGTCGCAGCCCCACCTAGGCACAACAGAGAGGCCAGCACGCCGGTCTAAACCTAAGCGCGCAGGGGTCTGGGCCCATCGCCCTGAGCACACCTGCACGTTGCGAGGGCGGCCGAAAGCAGACCTAGCCTAGTGGCGTTCCAGTCCAATTCGGCGCGCGCCGCTCCGTCGCTGACGTCTGAAGTGCTTCGGCTGATACCACGACGTCGGGATACCCATAACTACTCCCACGTAGATGGTTAGTGCGTATAGGCTCGTAGCCAGACTCAGATCAAATAC
>NW_025258188.1:0-1775 GCF_018294505.1 Triticum aestivum
AGGCATGCAGTGAATATCGTTATGTTCTTACTTCACAGATGATTCGAGTAGATGTTGAGTATATTTACTTGATGAATCACGAGTCTGAATTATTGAAAGGTTCAAGTAATTTCAGTGTGAAGTTGAAAGATCGTCGTGACAAGAGGATAAAAGATCTATGATATGATCATAGAGATGAATATCTGAATCACGAGTTTGGCACAGAATTAAGACATTGTGGAAATTGTTTCACAACTGATACAGCCTGGAACACCATAGTGTGATGGTGTGTCCAAACGTCATAGTTGCACCCTATTGGATATGGTGCATACCATGATGTCTCTTATCGAGTTACCACTATCGTTCATGGGTTAGGCATTAGAGACAACCACATTCACTTTAAATAGGGCACCACATAATTCCGATGAGATGACACCGTATGAATTATGGTTTAGAGAAACCTAAGTTGTCGTTTCTTAAAAGTTTGGGGCTGCGACGCTTATGTGAAAAGTTTCAGGATTAAGCTTGAACCCAAAGCGGATAAAGTACATCTTCATAGGACACCCAAAACAGTTGGGTATACCTCCTAATTCAGACCCGAAAGCAATATGAATTGTTTCTAGAATTGGGTCCTTTCTCGAGGAAAGGTTTCTCTCGAAAGAATTGAGTGGGAGGATGGTGGAGACTTGATGAGGTTATTGAACCATCACTTCAACCAGTGTGTAGCAGGGCACAGGAAGTTGTTCCTGTGGCACCTACACCAATTGAAGTAGAAGCTTATGATAGTGATCATGAAACTTCAGATCAAGTCACTCCCAAACCTCGTAGGGTGACAAGGATACGTACTACTTCAGAGTGGTACAGTAATCCTGTCTTGGAAGTCATGTTGCTAGACAACAATGAACCTACAAGCTATGGAGAAGCGATGGTGGGCCCGGATTCCGATAAATGGCTCGAGGCCATGTAATCCGAGAGAGGATCCATATATGAAAACAAAGTGTAGACTTTGGAAGAACTACTTGATGGTCGTAAGGCTGTTGAGTACGGATGGATTTTAAAAGGAAGACGGACAATGATGGTAAATGTCACCATTAAGAAAGCTCGACTTGTCGTTAAGATGTTTTCCGACAAGTTCAAGGAGTTGACTACGATGAGACTTTCTCACTCGTAGCGATGCTAAGAGTCTGTTGGAATTATATTAGCGATTACTGCATTATTTATGAAATCTTGCAGATAGGATGTCAAATCATTGTTTCCTCGACGATTTTCTAGAGGAAAGGTTGTATGTGATACAACCGAAAGGTTTTGTCGATCCTAAGGATGCTAAAAGGTATGCTAGCTCCAGCAATCCTTCTAAAAGACTGGAGTAAGCATCTCGGAGTTGGAATGTGCGCTTTGATGAGATGATCAAAGATTTTGGGTGTATACAAAGTTTATGAGAAACTTGTATTTCCAAAGAAGTGAGTGGGAGCACTATAGAATTTCTGGTGAGTATATGTTGTTGACATATTAATGATCAGAAATGACGTAGAATTTCTGGAAAGCATATAGGGTTATTTGGAAAGTGTTTTCAATGGAAAACCTGGATTAAGCTACTTGAACATTGAGCATCAAGATCTATAAGGATAGATCAAAACGCTTAATAGTACTTTCAAATGAGCACATGCCTTGACGTGATCTTGAAGGTGTTCAAGATGGATCAGTCAAAGAAGGAGTTCTTGCCTGAGTTGTAAGGTATGAAGTTAAGACTTAAAGCTCGACCATGGCAGAATAGAGAGAAAGGAACGAAGGTCGTC
>NW_025258189.1:0-1775 GCF_018294505.1 Triticum aestivum
TTTTTTTGTTGGATTTCACTCCACCTGTGGTTGGGAACTAGTTATTCGTTGGGTCTACAACTATTTTGGATGGGCTCCTAACGAGCTTATTTTCACTATTTTTGTTTGTAGTTTTCCAGTAATTCTTCATACATGTTTGAAATTTTGGGTCTTTTTTTTGTTTAAACCGCCTATATCTTTCGCTTGTAGTCATTTATCATTCAATTAGTGAGGCATAAATTCTTTCGATCTCCCGATATTAATATTAATCAAATTAGCAAGCATCTTTTTTAGAAAGAAATCCCTTTTCCATTTTAGCAAAATTCTTTCTATTTATACCTACTTTAAGGTATTCATCATTGCAGTACGACTGTTGCAGTAGAATGGCAACATATTCATGTATATGGAACTAGATTAGCTTATCTACCTATATAATTTATTGTAGAAATTATGGGATCGGCGATTGGACATGGAAAATAGAATTATTTTTTCTTGTGTAAAGAACAAATAACTTGATCGATTTCTGTATCGATCATGATATACGTAATAACTCAGTTATCTATTTAATGCATGTCCCATTTTTGTGCAGCAGGGTTATGAAAACTCACGAGAAGCAACTGGAAGAATTGTATGTGCCAATTGCCATTTAGCTAGCAAGCCCGTCGATATTGAAGGTCCCCAAGCTGTGCTTCCGATACTGTATTCGGAGCAGTTCTTCGAATTCCTTATGATATGCAATTGAAACAAGTTCTTGCTAATGGAAAAAAGGGAGGGTTGAATGTAGGTGTTGTTCTTATTTTTCTTGAGGGATATGAATTAGCATTGCCCGATCGCATTTCCCCTGAGTTAAAAGAAAAGATAGGAAATCTTGCTTTTCAAAGTTATCGTCCCGATAAAAAAACATTCTTGTGATAGGCCGTGTTCTTGGTAAGAAATATAGTGAAATTGTCTTTCCCATTCTTTTCCCCTGATCCTGCTACGAAGAAAGATGCTCTTTTCTTAAAATATTCCATATATTTAGGGGGAAACCAAGGAAGATGACAGATCTATCCTGATGGTAGCAAGAGTAACAATACAGTCTATAATGCTACGTCAACAGGTATAGTAAGAAAAATACTACATAAAGAAGGGGGGGGGTATGAAATATCCATAGTTGATGCATCAGATGGACGCCAAGTGATTGATATTATCAATTGCCTGATACGCTAAAATATGCTTATCTTAATGAAAAGAAGATATATTCTGTTATTATTAGTGCTAACTTTTCAGAGCATGAAGAAAAGAGATTATTAAAAGCTCTGAGGAAGCACTGTGCTGCTATTGGATATACTCTTGATGATCTTAAAGGCATTAGTCTCACTCTATGTCAGCATAAAATTAATATGGAACCTGACGCTAAACCAGTTATTAATCAACAACGATAACTAAATCCTAAGATGAAGGAAGTTGTAAGAACTGAAATATTAAACTCATGAGACATATCATTAGAGTGGTAGTGGTAGTGGTAGGGCTGTTCGGCATAGCCGCGCTACTGCTATTAGTTTTGCAGTTGCGTGTTTTACCCAGGACGCGATACTGCTATGGGTAGCTCCGGTGGGTTAGGTCTGGACGACTTAGCAGCAGCGTTGGGCGGGCGACCAGCGCTACTGCTATTTGGTTACCTATAACGTTTGTTTACACCTTGCGCTACCGCTAAGTAGCAGTAGCGCAGTTGCCCTGTACCTCGCTCTACTAATAAGGTCCTACCTATAAGGTTTCTCTTAGTAGTGCAAGGACACAGGTCCACCACGAGGATG
>NW_025258190.1:0-1774 GCF_018294505.1 Triticum aestivum
CGATTCGCCCTCGCATCACTCTCTGTAGGCCATTCAAGGGCGATTAGGATTTTGTCATTGTGGCACGCTCCTCCAACCCTCTTCTTCTTGTCGGCTACAGGGCATCCACCAGAAGAGCCTATGTTGCTACTGGTGTGGGTGGCAGCGAGGCCTCAATTGGCCCTAGTTGGGTGGATGGTCTGTGCACGCCGAGGCGGTGGCCTCATGTTGGGTGGGGGTTGGGGTGGGGGTACTCTCACGATTGTCATATTTTATTCTCACCTTCATGGAAGAAAGGTGAAATATTCCCATGTTTGACTTAATGACTTCAATTGATTATGATATACAATAAGATCTTAATTTTTGGTCCGGATGCATATATTAATAGCAGAAGACTAGCTACATAAAAGAAAGGGACATGGCCAGGAATAAATAATCACATATATATGCACATTCAATAATCAATCAAAGAAATTTATAGAATCTTACTCCAATATTATGCATCACATGAAACTGGTTGTCACTCGACGCGGTATCATTACTTCATGTTTATCACCGTACAAACTAAAAGGACTCCCATGAATAATTTAGTGATGGATATCCTAATGTGAAATATAATAACACATTATTTATAAATATTGTTTATCTAGATCTATTCCAATTAAAACCTGATTATATCAGTTATTTGACTAGCAAGCACTAATATGCATGAGAAGATATTTCATATGGATGATGGTTTTTCCGGGTTGCCTCGATTAATCAGTGACACACACTTAAACTATGTTTGCTCATATTTGTTCTCTACAGCTTGGGCATGCGTTTATGTGCGCAAGGAGAAATTTGAGAGGATGAATATGATTTGAGAATAGTGTACTCTTACTATTATTTTTAGGGGGATATGTTCATGTAGATTGGGAAACATAGGATATGAATCTCTGTGGCTTGGTAAATGGAACAATTCACTTCTAGCAGAGTCGTTCCCCTATTTGGACTTACATGTCACTGATGCAGACATCTCATTTCTACCTAAGCCAAGTTGAGGTTGATTTATTTCATATGCACAATAACCCTTACCGTAAGGATCCATGAGTGAATTACAAATTTTGATAGAATGTATTCATGCCATCAGTTCATTTGACTAGAACCATATTGATTCATCAGATCGTTGGGTGCATTACTACATCAAGTGAATATTACCAATTCTTATTGAAGACGTCATCCCACCTAAACACTTCATATATATTTTGAAATATAAAGAGGATATGCAACATAAGTATTTTGCTTGCCTTGTTTTATCCAGTATGCTAAACACCATCAATATGTTAGAGATGAGAAGTTACAACAATGGCAACAATCTGGTATGTTTTCTTTATGACTCTGTCATTAATTAATATAAAATTTTCCACTGCCCAATACATTTCATGTTGGACATGTCTCAACATCACATGGGCTTCGAATCCGAATCAGATTGCCTCAATATTGCAAGGTACGCCTTGTTTACATGTGGAGCTTTTTTATTGTTATTCCACTATGGCATCTCGAATTCTGCCAGTTCCGTAGTGCACTCAGAGTTGCGTCCCGTGGCCTCCTGTTTAGGAGGATAGGTCCAAGGTAAAGGAGGATCACCATAAAAAAGAAAGGAAAAGAGTTCCAAAACAACTCACATAGGATTTGTTTTGGATCCAAGTCAAAACGCGATCGACGGTCCATGAGTTTTTTTGTGAAAAGGAAAAAAGGTTCATTGGACGCACCATCTCAAAGCTTGGCTCATACGTCCCCTACCCTCAAAAAAAAA
>NW_025258191.1:0-1774 GCF_018294505.1 Triticum aestivum
CAAAGATCACTCTGTAGGATAGCATCTTGCTTATATAAGCTTCGGAACACATTAAGACAGTAGTCATCCTACCATACAGTATCGAGAGTATTGCATCTCCAACGGAGTGGGTTAGTATATTTACTCTCCTCAGTTCACCACTGGCTTGTTTTCCCAGGTCCTAATTCACGGGATCTCCGATCACATAGGTTGGGTTACTACCATGGCAACTCATGTGGGTCTCATACCCATCTCCCTCGATGCATTATCTATCACAACACGTGATAGCCCTTTCGTAAAGGGATCTGCCAGATTCTTAGCCGTATGGACATAGTCCAACGCTATCACTCTGGAGTTTCTTAATTTTCTGACAGCTTTTAATCTCATTCTTATGTGTTTGGTGGACTTCATGTTGTCCTTTGAACTCTTCACCTTGGTGATGACAGTCTGATTGTCACAGTTCAGAAGGATAGCCGGAACCGGTTTATCAACCAATGGCAAGTCCATCAAAAGATCTCGAAGCCATCTCGCTTCAACACCAGATGTGTCTAATGCCGTTAATTCTGCTTCCATTGTCGATCTCGTTAAGATCGTTTTCTTGCAAGACTTCCAGGAAACAGCGCCACCTCCAAGAGTAAACATATACCCAGCTGTGGCCTTCATCTCATCAGCATCAGAGATCCAATTTGCATCACTATACCCTTCAAGTACCGACGGGTCTCCGGTATAGTGAAGTCCATAGTTCATAGTACCTTTCAGATAGCGCATGACTCGTTCAACAGCATGCCAATGTACATCACCCGGTTTGGAAACAAACCGGCTTAGTTTGCTCACAGCAAACGCGATGTCGGGCCTCATTGCGCTCGCTAGGTACATCAGTGAACCAATGATTTGAGAGTATCTCAACTGATCTATAGCCGTGCCTTTGGACTTTCGAATCAACACGCTAGGATCATATGGTGTTTGAGATGGTGTGCAATCCGAATATCCAAAACGACTCAACACCTTCTCAACATAGTGGGATTGCAGAAGTGTAATCCCACCCTCATTATCTCTCAGTGGCTTGATGTTCAAGATAACATCAGCCACACCAAGGTCTTTCATCTCAAAGTTCTGAGACAAAAATGACTTGACCTCCTCAATGACTTTGAGGTTGGTTCCGAATATCAGTATGTCATCAACATACAAGCACAGTATAAATCCTTCGCCCCCACCATGGCGATAGTATACACATTTGTCAGCCTCATTAACAACGAAACCAACAGATGTCAGAGTTGTATTAAACTTATCATGCCATTGCTTAGGTGCTTGCTTCAGGCCATATAAAGATTTCAGCAACCTACACACCTTTCTTTCCTAACCATCTATCACAAAGCCATCTGGCTGTTGCATGTAGATTTCGTCTTTTAGCTCTCCATTCAGAAAAGCCGTCTTAACATCCATCTGGTGGACGAGAAGACCATGCGAGGCTGCCAACGAGAGTAATACTCGAATGGTGGTCAGTCTAGCTACAGGTGAATAGGTGTCGAAGTAATCTTCCTCTTCTTTCTGGTCATAGCCCTTGGCCACAAGCCTAGCCTTGTACTTTTCAATTGTACCATCGGGCCTAAGCTTCTTCTTGAACACCCACTTACATCCTAATGGTTTGCAACCATAGGGACGTTCAGTGATCTCCCATGTCCCGTTAGCCATGATGGAATCCATCTCATTACCGACCGCATCCTTCCAGTAGTCAACTTCTGAAGAGGCATACGCTTCTGAAATAGAAGTGGGAGTATCATCCACGAGGTACACG
>NW_025258192.1:0-1774 GCF_018294505.1 Triticum aestivum
CTTGATCCAACGACTCGCAAGAGCTAGAAAGAAACACACGATCCGTGTGATTCTTCCTGATTGGTGGGATGCACATTAGTACCCACTCCGGACTCCGAAACTCTGATACCCGGAAAGAGTTTGTCCAGTTTGTACACGAAGTGCGTCCAGTTTTTGCCGTGACCCTCTCTACTCTTTCGCGCATGCTATGCGAGTGATATGATGATACCATGCCAAGTTTCAACATTTTCAGGATTCATTTTGTAGTGATTTTCAATTTCACGGTCATTTAGCTCTCTAAACAATTAGGTAAATTACCGAAAAACAACAAATGATGTCAGAACATGTTGGAAATTGATGACGTCGATTTAAATGCTGCATACTGAACACAAAAGAAGTCCGGAGTTTAAATAAGTTATTAAAAATAAAAAAGAGGTGCAATGCTGGTTAATTTGCTTCAAGCCATTCGGAATAGTGTAGACTGCACTGCACATAGCTCAGTGCAATCTATGCTATTCCGCAAGGCTTGAAGCTAATCAACATGTAGGTGAGCATTGCAACTCTTCATCATTGTTTGTGCACTCACGGCTTATAAACCGCTCATACTGCCTCTCTCTTGGCGAGGTGGGACTAAAAACAGCTTGCCATAACCTCATTAGTACCGGTTCGTGGTAAGAACCGGCACTAAATGGTGATGGTGGGGCCATAGCCTGACCGCAGGCTGATGCAGCCTCTTTAGCACCGGTTCGTGGCATGAACCGGTACTAAAGGTTCGCCACGAACCGGTACTATTGATCGCCGCCACGAACCGGCACTAATGTACACATTAGTGCCGGCTCTAATTCAAACCGGCACTAATGTGCTTCACGTTTGACCATTTTTCTACTAGTGTCAGTTGGCGCGGCAATCTAGTCTAGTTGCACACACATTGATGTTTAGTTGGCAGGACACTAGTTGCACACATATACTCAGTTGGTGCGGCAATGTAGTCTAGTTGCACACACATTAATGTTTAGTTGGCAGGACAATTGGCACACACATATACTCAGTTGGCGCGGCAATCTAGTCTAGTTGCACACACATTGATGTTTAGTTGGCAGGAAGACTAGTTCGTCGAAACATCCCCATGCAGGATCTACTTTTGAAGAGCACATCGCGAGGGTTTCAATGGTGAAAACGGATCTGAATTTCGACATGTCGTTTAGAAGATATGTCTTTTATAATTTTGAAAACCAAAAAATAATGCACAAGGGGCGGATATGAGGAACATTAATACAGTGGCATACAGATATCCATCACGTGAGAAGAGACCATATATGACAGGGACTAGACGTGTTGCCTTTTTCTGAACCAGGCGACAGGCGCTTACTTTTTTTAGCCGGCCGCTTACGAGCGCTAATGAGCCGCCGGCCGCCAGCTAGACGCGCCCAAAAAAAAATTTAAATAAATAACAATTGGGCAAGACGCGTGGCCGCGCTCTGCGTATAAATAAATAACCCGACTGGCCCGGCACAGCTGAGTAAATCATCTTTGTTATCTCAAAAAACAAATCTACTACATGAACGAGTGTTATAAGAACTAACTATCAGGCGCTACAGATCTCAAGAAATTTTTTTACAGATCTCAAACATTGATTTGAATTTTCAAATGTGATTTCTTTCTGATTGTTTATTTACTGGTTTTACTTTTCTTCTTTGTTTTAAATAGAAGTTTTTAAAAATTGTTAGCGTTTTGAAATAAATGTTTGGCATTTAAAAATTTCAACAATTGTTCATTTTCTTCAAACATACTGTTC
>NW_025258193.1:0-1774 GCF_018294505.1 Triticum aestivum
GAACGAAACCTTCCCAAAATCGGAAGTTCTGACCTACATGGCCAACCTAATAATAACGTGTACGGGGTTAAAATTTGCTCGACCGCCTTCACGGTACGAACAAAGTGTGAATTGGCATAATAATAACCCTTATAGTAGAAAAAAGATATAGTTAATCTCAAAACCGAAGAAAGGCATAGCAAAGTGCACTTACGTTCTGGTACGACCGACGTGACAGCCCCAAATAGTCTACAAAGTGGTTCCGCCCTATTATAGGGCAGCTATTGGAAATGTTATTATAAGTACTAACCTCCGTATGAATAGAGGCCTAAAGGAGCTCCAAAGTTCTTTTCTCGAAGTGCACCCCGCCTGTAAGGGTCTAGTCCGGTCATGGGCGCCACGTGATAGTATCAGAACCGACATGCTATTAAAACACATTTCAAATAATCTAAAAGTTTTTGGGAATTATACCTTTTGAGGAATTTCCATAAATGTTAACAAAATTTTGAAAACATTCATGAATTTGAACAATGTTTGTAAATTTAGAAAAAGTTCATGAATACGAAAAAATCTTCATGGATTTTTTTAAATGTTCAAAATTTTGTAAACATTTATGAAGTTGAATTTTTTTAAAAAAATTAAATTATGTTCTCAAATTGCAAAAAATGTTCAGAAATTAAAAAACAAAGAAAAATATATAAAAAAGAACAGGAAATTAAAGCATGAAGAAAACTGATAGAGGGGAAAAAAGAACCGAACGAAACCTTCCCAAAACCGGAAGGTCTGACCTACATGGCCAACCTAACAATAGCGTGTGCCGGGTTGACATTTGCTCAACCGCCTTCGTGGTACTTAATTAGGGACGTGGATAGACAGCGCCCGTGCGCTCGATGGTGCGTCTAGGCGGCCTTTCTATATAAAGCAAGTATGGACGTATGGTTCGATTTGACAGCCTAGGCCCTCCCAAAAAAGAAAAAATATATTTGGTCCTCACGTCCGTGTGCTTCCTCCCGCCCCATGTTTTCTCAGACAAGATCCACGTGCATTTATTTGGAAACTCAAATTTTTAAAGAACTGTAACTTTTGATTAGAGTATCAGAATTCAGATTCGTTTTCACCACTGGGTTTCTGGCGACGAGTTCTTCAAAACTAGATCTTATATGTGTATGTTTTGATGAATTTTTTGAGAGAAACTTTGGGTGCTAAGAAGCAACTTTAGTACTATAAGAAAGCAACTTCTTAGTTTTCCTAATATGACTCCCTACCAATGGAAAGTCCTTATGTAGTTGGCTACCATGACTATTAAGTTAACTAGATTTACCTCTAAGTTGCCTACCATAATACTATGGTTCAAATTATAGACTACTTGAGCAACGACGATGGTCAACTTTTCATAGTACTGTAGGCAACTGATTAGCGATGAGATGTTGTTGGGCATCATTAGTAGGCAACTAATTAGCAATATCGAGCGCCCTATAGCACCCATCATAGGCAAATAACTACTAATGACAGGCAACTGAGCATCAACAATAGACAACTTTTCATAGTAATTTAGGCAACTGATTAGCGATGAGTTGTTGTTGGGCATCATTTGTAGGCAACTAAATAGTAATATCGAGCAACTATAGCACCCATTATAGGCAACTAACTACTAATGACAGGCAACTGAGCATCAACAATAGACAACTTTTCATAGTGTTGTAGGCAACTAATTAGTAATGAGATGTTGGACATCATTGGTAGGCAACTAATTAGCAATATCGAGCAACCATCATAGGCAACTAACTACTAATGA
>NW_025258194.1:0-1774 GCF_018294505.1 Triticum aestivum
ACCAGCAGGTCGACCTCAGGTATATATTCGTAATGGTAGGCCTGCACCACCACCTCAGGTACGAGATGATGTCCATATTCCTAAACTGAAATTGAATATTCCACCATTTGAGGGTAGATATGTTCCTGATATATATCTTACTTGGGAGTTAGAAACTGAACAACGATTTACATGTTTACAATATCCTGAGGAGAGACGAGTTGCTGCTGCTGTTTGTGCTTTCACTAGTTTTGCATGTGTATGGTGGTCTGAACATTGTAGATTATATCCTACTCCAACTACTTGGGCTGCTTTGAAAACTGCTATGCGTACGCGTTGGGTTCCACCATATTATCAACGTGAATTGCTTCAAAAATTGCAGCGTTTAAGACAAGGAAAAAATTCTGTAGAAGAATATTATCAGGAATTACAAACTGGCATGATTAGATGTGGTATTGTTGAGGAGAATGAAGCTATGCTTGCACGTTGTCTGGGTGGATTAAATAGAGAGATTCAGACCATTTTAGACTATAAGGAGTATACTAATATCACTCGTTTATTCCATCTTGCTTGTAAAGCTGAACGTGAAGTGCAGGATCGACAAGCATTGGGGCGAACTAACTTTTCTGCAGGCCGACCTTCATCACGGACACTACGTGCATCTTCTACTTCAACTGCACCAGCACCTCCATCCGGTGACACCTCCAGCCGTGATACAAGAAAACAGGCACAACCACCATTATCTGCCAAGAGCGCACCTGCGGGGCCTGCACAGCGTTCTTCTTCTTCCATGGCATCAACAGGGCACACAAGTGATATTATTTGTCGTCGTTGTAAGGGAGGAGGTCATTATGCGAGGGAATGCAAATCTCCGCGTGTGATGATTGCTACCGCGGATGGTGGATATGAGTCCGCTAGTGACTATGATGAGGAGATTTTGGGTCTTATTACACGTGAAGAACATGGTGGAGATGATTCTGATAATGAGACGCAATACATGGCTCCTGAAGACGCTGACAGGTATGAATGTTTAGTTGCTCAACGTGTTTTGAGTGTGCAGCTCACACAAGCTGAGCAAAATCAGAGGCACAATTTGTTCCATACCAAGGGAGTTGTGAAGGAACGTTCTGTGCGCGTCATAATAGACGGAGGGAGCTGCAACAACTTGGCTAGCATGGAGATGGTGGAGAAGCTTTCTCTCACCACAAGACCACATCCACATCCTTACTACATCCAATGGTTCAACAACAGCGGCACGGTTAAGGTAACACGTACTGTTCGTGTGCATTTTAGTATCTCTACGTATGCTGATTATGTTGATTGTGATGTGGTACCTATGCAAGCATGTTCCTTATTACTTGGTAGACCATGGCAATTTGATAAAAATTCTGTACACCATGGTAGAAACAATCACTATACTCTTGTTCATAAGGATAAAAATATTACTTTGCTTCCTATGACTTCTGATTCCATTTTGAAAGATGATATTAATAGAGCTAATAAAGCCCAACAGGAGAAGAATAAGAGTGAAAATCAGATTGTGGCAAAAGAATTTGAGCAACAAATGAAGCCTAATAATAAACCATCTAGTGTTGCTTCTGAAATTAAATTGAAAAGTGCATGTTTATTTGCCACCAAATCTGATATTGATGAGCTAGATTTCAGCAAATCTGTTTGCTATGCTTTTGTGTGCAAAGAGGCATTATTTTCATTCGAGGACGTGCCTTCCTCTTTGCCTCCTGCTGTCACTGACATTTTGCAGGAGTTCGCTGACGTTTTTCCACAAGACGTGCCA
>NW_025258195.1:0-1774 GCF_018294505.1 Triticum aestivum
TGCCGCCTTGGTCACATTGGTGTCAAGCGCATGAAGAAGCTCCATGCAGATGGACTTTTGGAGTCTCTTGATTACGAATCATTTGACACGTGCGAACCATGCCTCATGGGTAAGATGACCAAGACTCCGTTCTCCGGAACAATGGAGCGAGCAACCAACTTATTGGAAATCATACATACCGATGTGTGCGGTCCAATGAGTGTTGAGGCTCGCGGAGGATATCGTTATGTTCTCACTCTCACTGATGATTTAAGTAGATATGGGTATGTCTACCTAATGAAACACAAGTCTGAAACCTTTGAAAAGTTCAAGGAATTTCAGAGTGAAGTTGAGAATCAACGTGACAGAAAAATAAAATTCTTACGATCAGATCGTGGTGGAGAATATTTAAGTCACGAATTTGGTACACACTTAAGGAAATGTGGAATAGTTTCACAACTCACGCCGCCTGGAACACCTCAGAGAAATGGTGTGTCCAAACGTCGTAATCGCACTCTATTGGATATGGTGCGATCTATGATGTCTCTTACCGATTTACCGCTCTCATTTTGGGGCTATGCTTTAGAGACTGCCGCATTCACTTTAAATAGGGCTCCGTCGAAATCCGTTGAGACGACACCGTATGAATTATGGTTTGGGAAGAAACCTAAGCTGTCGTTTCTAAAAGTTTGGGGATGCGATGCTTATGTCAAGAAACTTCAACCTGAAAAGCTCGAACCCAAGTCGGAGAAATGCGCCTTCATAGGATACCCTAAGGAAACTATTGGGTATACCTTCTACCTCAGATCCGAAGGCAAGATCTTCGTTGCTAAGAACGGGTCCTTTTTAGAGAAGGAGTTTCTCTCGAAAGAATTGAGTGGGAGGAAAGTGGAACTTGATGAGGTGATAGTCACCCCTTCCGTACCGGAAAGTAGCGCAGCGCGGGAAAATGTTCCTGTGGTGCCTACACCGACTGGGGAGGAAGTTAATGATGATGATCATGAAGCTTCGGATCAAGTTGCTACTGAACTTCGTAGGTCCACAAGGACACGTTCCGCACCAGAGTGGTACGGCAACCCTGTCCTGGAAATCATGTTGTTATACAACGGTGAACCTTCGAACTATGAAGAAGCGATGGCGGGCCCGGATTCCGACAAATGGCTAGAAGCCATGAAATCCGAGATAGGATCCATGTATGAAAACGAAGTATGGACTTTGACTGACTTGCCCGATGATCGGCGAGCCATAGAAAACAAATGGATCTTTAAGAAGAAGACGGACGCGGATGGTAATGTGACCATCTATAAGGCTCGACTTGTCGCTAAGGGTTATCGACAAGTTCAAGGGGTTGACTACGATGAGACTTTCTCACCCATAGCGAAGCTGAAGTCCGTCCGAATCATGTTAGCAATTGCCGCATACTATGATTATGAGATATGGCAGATGGACGTCAAAACGGCATTCCTTAACGGCTTCCTTAAGGAAGAGTTGTATATGATGCAGCCGGAAGGTTTTGTCGATCCTAAGAATGCTAACAAAGTATGCAAGCTCCAACGCTCAATCTATGGGCTGGTGCAAGCATCTCGGAGTTGGAACATTCGCTTTGATGAGATGATCAAAGCGTTTGGGTTTACACAGACTTATGGAGAAGCCTGTGTTTACAAGAAAGTGAGTGGGAGCTCTGTAGCATTTCTCATATTATATGTGGATGACATACTATTTATGGGAAATGATATAGAATTCTTGGAAACTATAAAGGCCTATTTGAATAAGTGTTTTTCAATGAAGGACCTTG
>NW_025258196.1:0-1774 GCF_018294505.1 Triticum aestivum
TATGACCCAGCTGAACATTAACCTCCCAGATGAGGCGGTCATTGACAAAATCCTCCAGTCGCTCCCACCAAGCTACAAGAGCTTTGTGATGAACTACAACATGCAGGGAATGGAAAAGACCATTCCTGAAGTGTTCTCGATGCTGAAGTCAGCAGAGGCTGAAATCAAGAAAGAACATCAAGTGTTGATGGTCAATAAGACCACTAAGTTCAAGAAGGGCAAGGGTAAGAAGAACTTCAAGAAGGACGGCAAAGATGTTGCCGCGCCTGGTAAGCCAGTTACCGGGAAGAAGTCAAAGAATGGACCCAAGCCTGAGACTGAGTGCTTTTATTGCAAGGGGAAGGGTCACTGGAAGCGGAACTGCCCCAAATACTTAGCGGATAAGAAGGCCGGCAACACCAAAGGTATATTTGATATACATGTGATTGACGTGTACCTTACCAGTACTCGAAGTAACTCCTGGGTATTTGATACCGGTGCCGTTGCTCATATTTGTAACTCACAGCAGGAGCTGCGGAATAAACGGAGACTGGCGAAGGACGAGGTGACGATGCGCGTCGGGAATGGTTCCAGAGTCGATGTGATCGCCGTCGGCACGCTGCCTCTACATTTACCTACGGGATTAGTTTTGAACCTTAATAATTGTTATTTAGTGCCAAGTTTGAGCATGAACATTGTATCTGGATCTCGTTTAATACGAGATGGCTACTCATTTAAGTCTGAGAATAATGGTTGTTCGATTTATATGAGAGATATGTTTTATGGTCATGCTCCGATGGTCAATGGTATATTCTTAATGAATCTCGAGCGTAACATTACACATGTTCATAGTGTAGATGCCAAAAGATTTAAAGTTGATAACGATAGTCCCACATACTTGTGGCACTGCCGCCTTGGTCACATTGGTGTCAAGCGCATGAAGAAGCTCCATGCCGATGGACTTTTAGAGTCTCTTGATTATGAATCGTTTGACACGTGCGAACCATGCCTCTTAGGCAAAATGACCAAGACTCCGTTCTCCGGAACAATGGAGCGAGCAACCAACTTATTGGAAATCATACATACCGATGTGTGCGGTCCAATGAGCATTGAGGCTCGCGGAGGATATCGTTATGTTCTCACTCTCACAGATGACTTGAGTAGATATGGGTATGTCTACTTAATGAAACACAAGTCGGAGACCTTTGAAAAGTTCAAGGAATTTCAGAATGAGGTGGAGAATCAACGTGACCGAAAGATAAAATTCTTACGATCAGATCGTGGAGGAGAATACTTAAGTCACGAATTTGGTACACACTTAAAGAAATGTGGAATCGTTTCACAGCTCACGCCGCCTGGAACACCTCAGCGAAACGGTGTGTCCGAACGTTGTAATCGCACTCTATTGGATATGGTGCGGTCTATGATGTCTCTTACCGATTTACCGCTATCATTTTGGGGATACGCTCTAGAGACAGCTACATTCACTTTAAATAGGGCACCGTCTAAATCCGTTGAGACGACACCGTATGAATTATGGTTTGGAAAGAAACCTAAGCTGTCGTTTCTAAAAGTTTGGGGATGCGAAGCTTATGTCAAGAAACTTCAACCTGAAAAGCTCGAACCCAAGTCGGAAAAATGCGTATTCATAGGATACCCTAAGGAAACTATAGGGTATACCTTCTACTTAAGATCCGAAGGCAAGATCTTTGTTGCCAAGAACGGATGCTTTCTGGAAAAAGAGTTTCTCTCGAAAGAAGTAAGTGGGAGGAAAGTAGAACTCGATGAAGTACTA
>NW_025258197.1:0-1774 GCF_018294505.1 Triticum aestivum
TGAAGTTGAAAGATCGTCGTGACAAGAGGATAAAAGATCTATGATATGATCATAGAGATGAATATCTGAATCACGAGTTTGGCACAGAATTAAGACATTGTGGAAATTGTTTCACAACTGATACAGCCTGGAACACCATAGTGTGATGGTGTGTCCAAACGTCATAGTTGCACCCTATTGGATATGGTGCATACCATGATGTCTCTTATCGAATTACCACAAAAGTTTATGGGTTAGGCATTAGAGACAACCACATTCACTTTAAATAGGGCACCACGTAATTCCGATGAGATGACACCGTATGAACTATGGTTTAGAGAAACCTAAAGCTGTCATTTCTTAAAATTTTGGGGCTGCGACGCTTATGTGGAAAAGTTTCAGGCTGATAAGCTCGAACCCAAAGCGGATAAAATGCATCTTCATAGGACACCCAAAACAGTTGGGTATACCTCCTAATTCAGACCCGAAAGCAATTTGAATTGTTTCTAGAATTGGGTCATTTCTCGAGGAAAGGTTTCTCTCGAAAAGTTGAGTGGGAGGATGGTGGAGACTTGATGAGGTTATTGAACCGTCACTTCAACAAGTGTGTAGCAGGGCACAGGAAGTTGTTCCTGTGGCACGTACACCAACTGAAGTGGAAGCTTATGATAGTGATCATGAAGTTTTGGATCAAGTCACTACCGAACCTCGTAGGATGACAAGGATGCGTACTACTTCAGAGTGGTACGTAATCCTGTCTTGGAAGTCATGTTGCTAGACAACAATGAACCTACGAGCTATGGAGAAGCGATGGTGGGCCCGGATTCCGATAAATGGCTCAAGGCCATAAAACCCGAGAGAGGATCCATGTATGAAAACAAAGTGTAGACTTTGGAAGAACTACTTGATGGTCGTAAGGCTATTAGGTACATATGGATTTTGAAAGGAAGACAGACAATGATGGTAAGTGTCACCATTGAGAAAGCTCGACTTGTCGTTAAGATGTTTTTTGACAAGTTCAAGGAGTTGACTACGATGAGACTTTCTCACTCGTAGCGATGCTAAGAGTCTGTTGGAATTATACTAGCAATTACTGCATTATTTATGAAATCTTGCAGATAGGATGTCAAAACATTGTTTCCTCGACGATTCTTGAGGAAAGGTTGTATGTGATACAACCGAAAGGTTTTGACTATCCTGAAATATGCTAATAAGTATGCAAAGCTCCAGCAATCCTTCTGAGGACTGGAGTGAGCATCTCGGAGTTGGAATGTATGCTTTGATGATGATCAAAGATTTTGGGTGTATACAAAGTTTATGAGAAACTTGTATTTCCAAAGAAGTGAGTGGGAGCACTATAGAATTTCTGATGAGTATATGTTGTTGACATATTATGGATCAGAAATGATGTAGAATTTCTGGAAAGCATATAGGGTTATTTGGAAAGTGTTTTCAATGGAAAACCTGGATTAAGCTACTTGAACATTGAGCATCAAGATCTATAAGGATAGATCAAAACGCTTAATAGTACTTTCAGATGAGCACATGCCTTGACGTAATCTTGAAGGTGTTCAAGATGGACCAGTCAAAGAAGGAGTTCTTGCCTGAGTTGTAAAGGTATGAAGTTAAGACTTAAAGCTCGACCATGGCAGAAAAGAGAGAAAGGACGAAGGTCGTCCCCTATGCTTTAGACGTAGGCTCTACAGTATGCTATGCTGTGTACCGCACCTAAAGTGTGCTTTACCATGAGTCAGTCAAGGGGTACAAGAGTGATCCAAGAATGGATCACAGGACA
>NW_025258198.1:0-1774 GCF_018294505.1 Triticum aestivum
AGGTTAAATATCATGCCGAAAATACCGAGGCCAACTTGCTACGATCGTTGGTAATAAATGAAAACAAAGATATAATACTCTTTCCTTACAACTTCAAGTGAGTGTTACTGTGCATATTCGGTTTCCCTTATTAGTCCAGGTTATAGTAATGTAATTGATGACTTATGCATGCGTGCACAGCTTCCACTATATTCTCCTAGAGATTAAGCTTGAGCAGGGAGTAGTAACCGTCTTAGACTCGAGACGAAAAGATCCCCAGGACTATGCGGACATGACTCAAATGCTCGAGAAGTAAGTTAAATCGATCATTATCCACCATATGAGCAACTTTGTTCATTTCCTGATATCAAGTAATTGTTTTCTTTGTCTGGCAGGGTTTGGGGAAAATTCACCAAAAAAGCTCCGGGACTGCCGAAGAAGCTGCAATTTAAACACCCGAAAGTAAGTACGATAGTAGCATGTTCCGCGCATCTCCTAGTTATTCAAGCGCTAGTTTCATCAATACCATTTAGCATGCTTGCTTATCAGTTTGATTGACCTCTATTTCTTGTAAAGTGGTTGTGGAAGGAACCCGGGAATAATTACTGTGGATACTACGTTTGCGAGTCCATCCGCTACACGACCTGTGAACGGGGTTACTCTGACGAACAATATGAAGTGCGTAAGCAATAATATTCACAATTTTATTTTATTACCATCATTTGTGTTGAGTTTCATTTATTCATATATATATGTATTGACCCCCTTCTTCAAATTAGATGTTTCGGAAGCGGGATGAACTCCTAGCACCAGATCGTATGCGAGCAATTCAAAAGGAATTGGCGGCATTCTTCCTTGACCACGTGATCGCTGAAAACGGAGAATACTATGTGGACCCTGTGTTCTTACAATTTAATTAGGAGATTATATTGTAAAAGATAATTATTGTATATATGTAACCGGTAGTGTCGGATAGATATACGAGAACTTGTTGTTCGACCAATCTCTCGGAGAGGGAGAGGTGGTCGATATCACTTCTCTCTGTATGCATATGTTCATGACGATCTTCTGTTTCCTTCATTTGATTACTAGCTAGCATGTCTAGTCGTCTCCATACGTATATTGTTCGTAGCGTCGACCAAGCACGGAGATAAGAGAGGACACTTCTCTCTATTAATTAGCTAGCTAACACAATATATGAAACACCTAAATTAACCCCCCAAACCCCCCAACCCACCCCCCTTTAAAAAAAACAAAAACCCCAGCCCCTGAAATGCTGACGCATGGATGCCTATTGGTCCCGGTTAGTGCCACCAACCAGGACCAAAGGCCCTCCTTCCTGGGCTCGCCGCACCGGCCACGTGGAGGCCCATCTGTCCCGGTTCGTGTAGGAACCGGGACTAAAGGGTTAGGGCATTAGTAACGACCCTTTAGTCCCGGTTCAAAAACCGGGACAAAAGGCCATTACCAACCGGGACAATAGGCCCTTTTTCTACTAGTGATGGGATAATCATCAGATGGGAGAAGCAAATGTCAAGGCACGGCTAGATCGAGCTTTTGCGAACGAGGAATTTCGGCAGCTTTTTCATCACATACGGGTTCGACATCTTCCTTCAGTTGAGTCTGACCATTGTTTTGTGATAGCAGAAATCAAAGAGGTACTGTCAGATCGGCCTAGGGCCAAGAAACAATTCCGCTATGAAAATGTCTGGCAGACACATACAGATTATGACCGCCTAGTGGAGGAGACATGGCGGGGCATACCACGGACTCCGGGCCTCCAAGGCATTGCATC
>NW_025258199.1:0-1774 GCF_018294505.1 Triticum aestivum
GACGGTAGTAAATAAGATGATCCCTTACAAAATTTCAAGAAGTGTTCTCCCCTAACTGTGCACCGTTGCTACAGTTCGTCGCTTCTAAGCACCACGTGATGATCGGGTGTGATGGATTCTTACGTTCACATACAACGGGTGTAAGACAGTTTTACACAGCGAAAACACTTAGGGTTAACTTGACGAGCCTAGCATGTGCAGACATGGCCTCGGAACACGGAGACCGAAAGGTCGAGCATGAGTCGTATGGTAGATACGATCAACATGAAGATGTTCACCGATGATGACTAGTCCGTCTCACGTGATGATCGGACATGGCCTAGTTGACTCGGATCATGTGATCACTTAGATGACCAGAGGGATGTCTATCTGAGTGGGAGTTCATAAGATGAACTTAATTATCCTGAACATAGTCAAAAGACCTTTTACAAATTATGTCGTAGCTCGCACTATAGTTCTACTGTTTAGATATGTTCCTAGAGAAAATATAGTTTGAAAGTTGAAAGTAGCAATTATGCGGACAGTAGAAAGCTTATGTCCTTAATGCACTGCTCAGTGTGCTGAACCCCAAACGTCGTTTGTGGATGTTTCGAACATCGAACATACACGTTTTGATAACTACGTGATAGTTCAGTTAAATGGTTTAAGTAGAGGCACCAAAGACGTTTTCGAAATGTCGCGGAACATATGAGATGTTTCAAGGGCTGAAATTGGGATTTCAGGCTCGTGCCCACGTCAAGAGGTATGAGATCTCCGACGATTTTCTTAGCCTGCAAACTAAGGGAGAAAAGCTCAATCGTTGAGCTTGTGCTCAGATTGTCTGAGTGCAACAATCACTTGAATCGAGTGGGAGTTGATCTTCCAGATAAGATAGTGATGTTTCCCCAAAGTCATTGCCACCAAGCTGCTAGAGCTTCGTGATGAACTATAACATATCAGGGATAGATCCTTGAAATATTCGTGATGTTTGACACCGCGAAAGTAGAAATCAAGAAGGAGCATCAATTGTTGATGGTTGGTGAAACCACTAGTTTCAAGAAGGGAAAGGGCAAGAAGGGATACTTCATGAAACGGCAATTCAGCTGCTGCTTTAGTGAAGAAACCCAAGGTTGAACCCAAACCCGAGACTAAGTGCTTCTGTAATAAAGGGAACAACCACTGGAGCAGAATTACCCTAGATACTTGGTAGATGAGAAGGCTGGCAAGGTCGATAGAAGTATATTGGATATACATTATGTTAATGTGTACTTTACTAGTACTCCTAGTAGCACCAGGGTATTAGATACCGGTTCGGTTGCTAAGTATTAGTAACTCGAAATAAAAGCTACGGAATAAACGGAGACTAGCTAAAGGTGACGATATATGTTGGAAGTGTTTCCAAGGTTGATATGATCAAGCATCGCACGCTCCCTCTACCACCGAGATTGGTGTTTGCGTTGAGCATAGACATGATTGGATTATGTCTATCGCAATACGGTTATTCATTTAAGGAGAATAATGGTTACTCTGTTTATTTGAATAATACCTTCAATGGTCTTACACCTAAAATGAATGGTTTATTGAATCTCGATCGTAGTGATACACATGTTCATGCCAAAAGATAGTAATGATAGTACCACCTATTTGTGGCACTGCCACGTAAGTCATATCGGTATAAAATGCATGAAGAAGCTCCATGTTGATGGATCTTTGGACTCACTCATTTTTGAAAAGTTTGAGACATGCGAACCATGTCTATTGGTATATATGCATGACGAAACTCCATGCAAATGGA
>NW_025258200.1:0-1774 GCF_018294505.1 Triticum aestivum
GAGAAAAAGAAGCAAAGAAGAAGAAGAACAAGGATGTAATCCCATACAACAACTAGAAATGAAGAGGGGTAGGTTCAGTGTAATTTTACTTTAATTGTGTTATTCATTGTTTCCTGTTTGCCAGGTTTTGCTTATGTTCGTTGTTTCCTATTGAATTTTTCTTTGTAAAACAATGTCGTTGTACTAGGTTTTGCTTGTTGAGTTTGTGTTAGAACAAGTATTTAGACAAGTTTGAAAAATCTGATGTGTGACACCAAAACATAGTACACACATACAAACAGATTCAAAAACATCATTCAACAAAACTGTTCCAATAACTATTTTGAAACAACTTTGGGCAGACAGGGAAGAACGAAGGAACATGCAATACACAAGAAAAGTACATGAAATTCTCTTTGTCGGCGTATGCAGTGCGGGAAGTAAAGTACATGGTGTGCGCACCAAAAAAGTGAAAAATCAATGGAACTTACATCACCAGAAAGAAGGACAATTAATAAAACCTACGTTACCAAGATTAGATGCTGTGCAGTTATGCAAACGAATGATGCTGCCATGCACGCCCAACCCTTCTAGTTAGGAACTAGACATGACACACTACCATAACAAAATATATGAGATGTGGGTTCACCTCTGGCCTATGTATTAATTGATGCAAATTCCTTCATAGGAGCCTCCCACTAGTAGAAAAAGCCCCATTCGTGCCGGTTCGTGAGGGACTTTAGTCCCGGTTCTAGAACCGGGACTAAAGGATCGTCACTAAAGGCACCCCCCCTTTAGTCTCGGTTCTTATATGAACCAGGAATAAAGCCCCTCCACGTGGCCGCTGTCTGGAGCTCCGGGAGTAAAGACCAACCGGGACTAAAGGTATTTTTACAAATTTTTTTCAATTTTTTTTAGTTTTTTTCAGGATTTTTAAATTTCTGAATTATTTTACAATTTAATCTCTACTCACCCCTCATCCCCCTCATCACTGCTCAATTTAACCTCTGATCTCTAATCACCCCTCAGCATTCCAAAACATCTAACTTCCCGGCCGGTCACCCATCCTCTCACTACTCCAGCCTGGGCATGCTTAATCTCCGGGTTCTATCCCCCCTCGTTTCCAAGTCTGCACTTGTTGTTTTCCTGACAATAGTAAGATGTCAATCTTATTAACCCTCAAGAGTTTAGCTTGAGCATGAAGTCACATGTTTCACTGTTTGGGTTTGAAACTATTATTCTAAAAAACAATAATTATTTAGTAACACTAATATTTCTTGAATAATAAGTTTGACCATAGTTTGACTATAGTTTGACCACAGTTTGACCAGATTTGACCAAAATTCAAAAAAAAAACGAAATAATTATTTAGTAACACTAATATTCTTGAATAATTATGTAGTAACACTAATACTTCTTGAATAAGTAGTTTGACCATAGTTTGACCAGATTTAACGAAAATTCAAAACAAAAAGAAATTTGAGCATAACTTTTTTTCCTTTTAGAATTTGAGCATTTTAAAAAATTGCAAAAGGCCATAGGTAGTCAAAATTGGATGCGGATTTTCGTGCTAATTTTTTTGATATATTATGCGGATTTTTTCGACATCGTATGCAAAAGATATGGCCGTTTTACATTTTCATAACACTTTTTTTCAAAACATGTCCAAATTTAAGTTTTTTAATTTTCCTAACTAGTAGATATACTAACATAACTCCATCTTGAAGGGTTTTAATTTTTGAAGTTTTTATCGTTTTCTTTTGCTTTTTACAAAACTGAAAATGTGATCCACGAG
>NW_025258201.1:0-1774 GCF_018294505.1 Triticum aestivum
GGTTCTTCCATGCCTGGCCAATTAAATAACCAGTGGCAAGCCAATGAGTACTTTGAATGTACTCGCAAGCAACCCATATTTTGGTCCAAGATGTAACAATACATGATATAGGTAAATTTTTGCAGAAAGCTAGTTTTGAGTGCAATGACATGCTCAACAATTTGTAAGACATGCATCAGGAGAATTCAAGTAACCATGAGGACAGGTTACAGATATCAACATAAACAGAGTGGGCACCAACCCAACTCAATCATGTCAAGTCCTTTGACTTGACCCAAGTAGTTTTATCAACTCACACACACGATTGTAAAACTCTAGACATAGTTTAAGCAGCACCACCCAACTGTCCTTAACCGTGGACACGGCTATTCGAATAGACTTACACTCTGCAGAGGTTGCACACTTTACCCACAAGATCCGGGGAACTTCCGTGTCATCCACGACCCGCGATACCTCAAGTACCCGGGGTAAGCACCCGATCACTATCTTTCCCTAGACGACACTAACAAGGAGTCCACTCGTTGTTCCGTATCCTCACGATGTACATCATACGAGACTCACTCGAGATCATAACATCTGAGAGGGGACACAACGGTGTATCCGGTGCCCTGTGAAAACAGTCATGGCCGCCCTACCTGGCACGACCCCGTCCCGAGAGAGAGCACCAACTCTCCCCCGTCACTAGTAATGCGGGCTACAAACTAGTATCGGCCTAGGTAATCAATAATGCCATTTCCCATATAAGGGTAGAGTGGTTGCGCATGTAAGGTTGGGACAGTCGATAAATCTTAAATCTAATCCATTTTTGAAAACAACACACACACTTGCCTCGGTACACCACTTCGTCATCAAGTGGTTACCCATCTCATCATCTTCCTCGGGCATAAGTGGCACCCGACGGGGTTTTCGGAAAGTCTTTTGAAAATACTTTGTCTCCTTCATCATGCATATACCCGTCCCTTTTTGCGTAGCATCTACTTTAGCATCCTATCTACTCCCACCGGCATAATCCTCATAAGAAGGTAGGGTCATGCATAATGCAAGTATCAACGAGGAATGACGGTGGCAAACCATCAAAGTGGTTACCACCTCATCATGATTCCGTTGCAACAACAATATGTGCTATATGACATGCTTAAAAAGGGTTTCATAGAGATGGTCAAAGGGCTGCTTGCCTTGGTCTTCAAGTTCTTCAAATCCTTCTCCTTCTTCTTCTTCAGCAACTTCGTCTAGTACGGGATCTAATCGTCGCAAGAAAATAACGAGAAAATAAGGCAATAGTAAAACAAAAAAACCAAAGTGCTCAGAAAAATGTCAACTTATTTTTGATAAATACTAGGGGGAAATCTAAGAAGGGTAAAATTCCTAGTTTTGGATTTGGAGTTAAGGAATAGTGGAAATGGATTTTCAAAGAAGGATTTAAATGCTCAAATTTGAATTTAAATTTGAACAGTATAGAAAAGTGTGATGGATGTGCACGAATGTTACATCAATAAATAGGTGGAATTATTCTAAGATTTTAGGAGTTGGAATTATTCCATTTGGATAAATATTTTATCCTGTGGAATTTTTATAAAACAAACAGAAAAAGAAAAAAAGAAAAGTGGCACTATGCCACTGGGCCAGAAAGGCCACAGTGCAAGCAGGCAAGAGGGAAAAGAGGCCCAGGAGAGCCAGCGCGCGCGCACGCCAGGTTTTTAAACCTGACGGGCGGGGCCCAGCTGCCAGTGGGAGAGAGAGGGGGCGAGAGAGAGGTGAGGATGACAGGCGGGGC
>NW_025258202.1:0-1774 GCF_018294505.1 Triticum aestivum
TGGTTCCGACCATGATTGTTCTTCTTTGATTCCATTTCTCGGACAAGTTAAAACAATTGTCTTCTATGGATCAATACACCCGTCCAATCTTTACTTTGATCTTGTGTCGAGTATTACCCCCTGGTATCTCAAGATTATCATGGAACTGCATAACTTCTTATGAGTTCTTCATCAAGTGCTACCTTCCCACTGATTCCAATTTTTCACGGGCTCTGAGTTATTATACACTCAAAGACACCGATAACTGAATCGAGTTCGCATTGCGATTCAACAAGTATTTGAACCCATCACTGCTTACAAATTTATTAATCCTTCAAGTCATTCCTAGCCTGATCGGCTATATCATTATCGAGCTAATTTTAACTGTGCTACCCGGTCCTTCTTCCCGTAGCACAATTATTTGGCGATGAGCTAAGCGATCTTCCTCCTCATATAACTTCGCCTTAAAAACAATGAGCTTGATTTCGAGTTTGTGTCGTATCTGTGGCTCCAATAATCTTTTGTTTCATCAGTCCTTTTGCTTGATGCAGTCGTTGTTCAATTGCTTCTTCGTGGATTCTCTCGACAACAAATTGTCGTGATCATCATCAACATTTTGACTCCTTTCAGGATATCAATGGAATTCTTGATGATAAGTGCCATCCTCGTTCCTTGGTAATTTCAGTTACCATCAACAACATCCTTACCTTCCTTTCATCACAAACTTGTTCATGTTATGGATGCAACTTACTATCCAGCCCGTATTATGATCTACCTTGAAGTATTACTGCCTTTTGTCAAGGATGTTGTGAGAATTTCACCACCTCTTAAGAATTCTTGTTATTGTGATGCTTCTCGCCATCACCATTCTTTTCTTGGTCCCCGTGTTGAGTGAACTCTGTTGTGCGAATTCAAAACTTCTAGCAACCATATTGCTTTGAAGATTATGGTCGACATTTCATTCTTAGACCATTGGATATCGGATCACCATTCTAAACATTGATCATGTACCTATGCCCATATTTCGGGTGCACCTTTCAACCAATGTTTACTCGTGGATGTTCTCCTCGAGCATACATCATTATATCATTTGATCTGACAAGTGTTATCTCCTTGCTCAGATAATTATGGAAATCCATCTTTTGGGAATCTCAATGACTTGTTGCTGAGTCCCTCAGCCATCTCCTAACCCTCTCCTTGATTTAATGATGAACTCTTGTTTCGGAACTTGCTTCCTTGGTTCATTTCTCGAGAATCTTACAATGACAAACCGTCAATTTGTGTCGCACCCTCTCTTCTCAGGCATCATGAGTCAGAGGTATCCTAACACCGACCAGATCTTAATCTCGGTCAGATATGGTGGTTGGGACAACTCTCCATGAGCTATGATGTTGGTCCTTTGATGACCCGGTAATATGATGTCATGCCTAACACCCCTGGCTGGAGGACCTATCATTATAATTTCTTCTGCAAGGATAACCATTCTTCCTGGAGGAAATTGTAAGACTTATTTTATAAGTTGTTCCTGATGGATCTTTTGTGTATCCAAAGTCCGACCTTTGCTTGAAGACCCTGCCAATGCTATCTCGAAGCATGTCTGTGGTACTCCGATTTTCAATAACAACATTTGAAGCACAATGCAAAACTCTCTTTATCAATTATCCAAACACTGTTGTATGGGTAATGTCATTAAATTTCTTCCCCCCTTTCCTAAAGGGTTTTCTATGTTATATCCTGTCATGGATATCATGCTCTGGTTGTCCTTGGGAAGGATATACCCTTGAAATATGTGTTT
>NW_025258203.1:0-1774 GCF_018294505.1 Triticum aestivum
TGGTGTGGTGAACACGATTTGGTAAAGGTATCGATGAGAGGCCATGTAGGAGTACATGGTGGGTTGTTTCATTGAAGCCGACCTTAAGCACTGAGATCTGTATATGTGATTTAAGATACAGCTACTACCATGCATTGGGCCCTGAAATATGACCCCGCTTGACTTCTTATTCACCCTAGCTCTCTGTCCAGGAGTTGCAAGTAGTTTCTGGTGTTTGTAGCCTACTGGAGGCCGTGGACAGCGCTGACCGTAGGGGTGGGCTGTGATGCGGTAGGTACGTGGCCGGGTGTACCGAATACCCGTTAGGTATCTCGGGAACCCTGTTCACATCGTTCGGGGCCGTATGGGAAACCTCGGCCGGACTCCCTGCGGATGGAACCTGAATAGGCGATAAACCTGGACTAGAGGCTTAAGTGTTTAGGTAGGTCGTGGTCTACACCCACGTCGGCTTTCGCTTGAAGTCTGCCGAGCACATGTCGTGTGCAGACGCTAAGTGGTGGAAACATGTATGAGGAAGTACACCCCTGCAGGGTTAACATGATCTATTCGAATAGCCACGTCCGCGGTAAAGGACTACTTGGTTGCCTATACAGTTCATAGACAAGTAAATGGAAACTACTAAAAGCCTCAAGATAAGTGTGAGTGCTGAGGATGGCTCTTCCGTAGGAAGACGGGGGTGGATCCTCGGTAGTGTATTGAAGTGGTGAGTAGTGGACTCGTGTGCGCAAAACCATTTCAAGTTGGAGTATCGTAGGATAGCCTAGCCAAGAGTCAAAGCTGGCTTGCTGCAATAACTCCACCAACCCTTCTTGATGCTATGCATGTATGTAGGATCTGATGTAAGTCTTGCTGAGTACCTTTGTACTCATGTTGCTATAATCTACATTTTTACAGAAGACGCTGCAACCCTTTCTGATGGGTTCTATGTAGACGTTGACATCAACGAGTAGGCTAAAGACCCAGGTGGTGACCCTGAGCTTGTGATGGACCACGTAGTATAGCTAGGCTTTCCAAGCCTCTTTTATTTTACTAGTTGTCTGTACTCAGACAAGTTACTTCCGCTGCTGGCTTGTATGACTGTATGACTTGTATGTTGGGTCGTGAGACCCGTACCTTTGTGTATGTTATGTATGGCTCCCTGAGCCTTAAATAAAGTACTTGTGTCATAGAGTCATGTTGTGATGCTTCGTTGTATTTGCACATATCGAGCATATTGTGTGTATGATTGAAATGCTTGGTATGTGTGGGATATGACTATCTAGTTGTTCATCTTTAGTAGCCTCTCTTACCGGGAAATGTCCCCTAGTGTTACCGCTGAGCCTTGGTAGCTTGCTACTGCTCTGGAACACTTAGGCTGGCCGGCATGTGTCCTTCTTCGTTCCTGTGTCTGTCCCTTCGGGGAAATGTCACGCTTTGAGTACCGGAGTCCTGTTAGCCCGCTACAGCCCGGTTTACCGGAGTCCTGCTAGCCCAGTGCTACAGCCCGGACCCACTTGCTGATGACCGACACGTTCGAAGCTGGGTCATGGATGCCTGTCCCTGTAAGTCTGTGCCACTTTGGGTTTACGACTAGTCATGTCAGCCCGGGCTCTTTATCATATGGATGCTAGCGACACTATCATATACGTGAGCCAAAAGGCGCAAACGGTCCCGGGAAAAGGTAAGACGACACCCGTGGGAATACCGTGCGTGAGGCCGCAAAGTGATATGAGGTGTTACCAGCTAGATCGATGTGACATCGAGTCGGGGTCCTGACAGCGTTGGTATCAGAGCC
>NW_025258204.1:0-1774 GCF_018294505.1 Triticum aestivum
AGAGCAAAAATTAACACGCTCAAAAGATATAAGTGAAGTACTAGAGCAAAACTATCAAGCTCAAAAGATATAAGTGAAGCACATAGAGTATTCTAGAAAATTCCAATTCATGTATGGCTGTCTCAAAAGGTGTGTACTGCAAGGATGATTGTGGTAAACTAACAAGCAATGACACAAATAATACAAGACGCTCCAAGCAAAACACATATCATGTGGTGAATAAAAATATAGCTCCAAGTAAATTACCGATGGAAGTAGACGAAAGAGGGGATGCCTTCCGGGGCATCCCCAAGCTTCGAATTTTTGGTGTCCTTGTATTATCTTGGGGGTTCTATGGGCATCCCCAAGCTTAGGATCTTGCCACTCCTTGTTCCATAATCCATCAAAAGAGTTCACCCAAAACTTGAAAATTTCACAACACAAAACTCAATAGAAATCTCGTGAGCTCCGTTAGAGAAAGAAAACAAAAGACTACTTTAAGGTACTGTAATGAACTCATTATTTATTTATATTGGTGTTAAACCTACTGTATTCCAACTTCTCTATGGATTATAAACTATTTTACTAGCCATAGATTCATCAAAATAAGCAAACAACACACGCAGAACAGAATCTGTCAAAAACGGAACAGTCTGTAGTAATCTGTAACTAACGCAAACTTTTGCAACTCTAAAAATCCAACCAAAATAGGAAGTCCTGTAAAAAAAATTGTTGAACAGAAGCAGAAAGAATCAATGCAAAAGCACGTTTCTGTGATTTAACAAAATTATATTCGTGGGCGCAAAGTTTCTGTTTTTCAGCAGAATCAAATCAACTATCATCATAGGTTATCCTATAGGTTCTACTTGGCACAAACACTAATTAAAACATAAAACCACATCTAAACAGAGGCTAGATGGATTATTTATTCCTAAACAGAAGCAAAAAGTAAAAACAAAAAAAAAATTGGGTTGCCTCCCAACAAGCGCTATCGTTTAACGCCCCTAGCTAGGCATAAAAGCAAGGATAGATCTAGGTATTGCCATCTTTGGTAGGCAATCCACAAGTGGCTCTCATGATAGATTCATATGGTAATTTTATTTTCTTTCTAGGGAAGTGTTCCATTCCCTTATTTAAGGGAAATTGGAATCTAATATTCCCTTCCTTCATATCAATAATTGCACCAATCGTTCTAAGGAAAGGTCTACCAAGAATAATAGGACATGAAGGATTGCAATCTATATCAAGAACGATAAAATCTACGGGCACATAATTCCTATTTGCAGCAATAATAACATCATTAATTCTTCCCATAGGCTTTTTAATAGTGGAATCCGCAAGATGCAAGTTTAGAGAGCAATAATCAAACTCACGGAAATCTAGCAAATCACACAAAGTTTTGGGAATAGTAGAGACACTAGCACCCAAATCACACAAAGCATGAAACTCATAATTTTTAATTTTAATTTTAATAGTAGGTTCCCACTCATCATAGAGTTTTCTAGGGATAGAAACTTTCAACTCAAGTTTTTCTTCATAAGATTGCATCGAGGCATCAACAATGTGTTCGGTAAAGGTCTTATTTTGACTATAAGCATGAGGAGAATCTAGCACGGATTGCAACAAGGAAATACAATCAATTAAAGAGCAATTTTCATAATTAAATTCCTTGAGATCCAAAATAGTGGGTTTAGCAACATCAAGGATTTATTTCTTTCAATCCCACATTTATCAATTTCATCATCAAGATCTAGAAACTCCGAATTCTTAGAACGCCTTCTAGGTAAAGGAGGAT
>NW_025258205.1:0-1774 GCF_018294505.1 Triticum aestivum
AATATTCTCAAGTATTAGCAGCTGAGTTGTCAATTCAACCACACCTGAAAGACTTAATATCTGCAGCAAAGTATTTAGTAGCAAAGTAGTATGGAAGTAACGGTAGCAGTGGCAAAAGTAATAGTAGAAGTTTTGTAGCAATCGTAATAGTGGCAACGGAGAAGTAACTTAGCAAAGATCAATATGTGAAAAGCTTGTAGGCAATGGATCAATGATGGATAATTATGTCAAATGCAATTCATCATAACATAGGGTGACACAGAACTAGCTCCAGTTCATCAATGTAATGTAGTCATGTATTCCGAATATAGTCATACGTGCTTATGAAAAAGAACTTGCATGACATCTTTTGTCCTACCCTCCCGTGGCAGCGGGGTCCTATTGGAAACTAAGGGATATTAAGGCCTCCTTTTAATAGAGTATTGGACCAAAGCATTAGCACTTAGTGAATACATGAACTCCTCAAACTACGGTCATCACCGAGAAGTGTCCCAACTATTGTCACTCCGGGGTTTGTCGTATCATAACACGTAGTAGGTGACTATAACTTGCAAGATAGGATCAAGAACTCACATATATTCATGAAAACATAATAGGTTCAGATCTGAAATCATGGCACTCATGCCCTAGTGACAAGGATTAAGCATGGCAAAGTCATAGCAACATCAATCTTAGAACATAATGGATACTAGGGATCAAACCCTAACAAAACTAACACGATTACATGGCAAATCTCATCCAACCCATCACCGTCTAGCAAGCCTAGGATGGGATTATTCACGCACGGTGGTGAGCATCATGAAATTGGTGATGGAGGATGGTTGATGATGACGATGGCGATGGATTCCCCTCTCCGGAGCCCCGAACGGACTCCAGATTAGCCCTCCCGAGGAAGAATAGGGCTTGGCGGCGGCTCCGTATCGTAAAACGCGATGAATCCTTCTCTCTGATTTTTTCTCCCCGAACGTGACTATAGAGTTGGAGTTGAGGTTGGTGGAGGTCCAGGGGACCCACGAGGCAGGGGGCGCTCCCTGCACCCTCGTGGACAGGGTGTGGGTTCCCCTCTGTTGGTCTTCGCCAATATTTTTTATTAATTCCAAAACGTGACTCCGTGGAGTTTCATGTCATTCCGATAACTTTTATTTCTGCACAAAAATAACACCATGGCAATTCTGCTGAAAACAACATCAGTCTGGGTTAGTTCCATTCAAATCATGCAAGTTAGAGTCCAAAACAAGGGCGAAAGTGTTTGGAAAATTAGATGCGTTGGAGACGTATCAATTATCTTGTCAGCAAGGTGGACGATAATTAGCAACAATGAGAGATGATCATTGGAAGTGCAAATGCCAATGATGAGAGAATACAATCATCTGTGCTCACTGATCAAAGTTAACACCGATCAGTGCTAACACAGATTAGTACTAACACTGATCAGTGCTAGAAATGATCAATGATATCACTGATGAGTGTTATGAATGATCAGAGCAAGCAAGAATTAGTGCTATCATATCATGCCAAATGCGCATGGACATGCATTGTCCTACTCTAATCATGTATGTCCTACTACTGTTTTTAGCATTCAGGTATGTCCTACTAGCATGCACATGCAATGTCCTACTAGCATGCACATGCAATGTCCTATGTTAATCGTGCATTCACATAGCCTAACAACAGCGAGAACAACATCCAACATACTTACACAACATGCACACTATGTTGATCATCCTATGAAGACCATCACTAACATACACAAGAATAGCAACAACAGAAGAAA
>NW_025258206.1:0-1774 GCF_018294505.1 Triticum aestivum
TGTTCCGAATGACGCTGAGGGACACGCACCCATGTGGAAGAAGAAATCTATATTTTAGGACCTACCCTACTGGAAAGACCTAGAGGTCCGCTCTTCAATCAACGTGATGCACGTGACGAAGAACCTTTGCGTGAACCTGCTAGGCTTCTTAGGCGTGTATGGAAAGACAAAAGATACACCTGAGGCACGGGAGGACCTGCAACGTTTGCACGAAAAAGACGGCATGCCTTCGAAGCAGTATGAAGGTCCTGCCAGCTACGCTCTTACGAAAGAAGAGAAAGAAATCTTCTTTGAATGCCTGCTCAGTATGAAGGTCCCGACTGGCTTCTCGTCGAATATAAAGGGAATAATAAATATGCCAGAGAAAAAGTTCCAGAACCTAAAGTCTCATGACTGCCACGTGATTATGATGCAACTGCTTCCGGTTGCATTGAGGGGGCTTCTACCGAAAAACGTCCGATTAGCCATTGTGAAGCTATGTGCATTCCTCAATGCAATCTCTCAGAAGGTGATCGATCCAGAAATCGTACCAAGGCTAAGGAGTGATGTGGCGCAATGTCTTGTCAGTTTCGAGCTGGTGTTCCCACCATCGTTCTTCAATATCATGACGCACGTCCTAGTTCATCTAGTCGACGAGATTGTCATTCTGGGGCCCGTATTTCTACACAATATGTTCCCCTTTGAGAGGTTCATGGGAGTCCTAAAGAAATATGTCCATAACCGCACTAGGCCAGAAGGAAGCATCTCCATGGGCCATCAAACAGAGGATATTATCGGGTTTTGTGTTGACTTCATTCCTGGCCTTAAGAAGATAAGTCTCCCTAAATCGCGGTATGAGGGGAGACTGACTGGAAAATTCACACTTGGAAGGGCCTCAATAATATGCAGGGACGGATATTCTTGGTCTCAAGCACACTACACAGTTCTATAGAACTCTACCTTGGTGACCTCATATGTCGATGAACACAAGAACAATCTGTGCTCCAAACACCCGGAGCAGTGCGACGACTGGATTACATGTGAACACATCAGGACTTTCAGCAGTTGGTTGGAAACACGTCTCAGAGGTGACAACACTGTTTGTGATGAGTTGTACTTGTTGTCCAGGAGACCATCTTTGACTGTATTGATTTACAAAGGATAAGAGATAAATGGGAATACATTTTACACAATTGACCAAGATCAAGAGAGCACCAACCAAAACAGCGGTGTCCGCTTTGATGCAACAACCGAGAGGGGAAAAGACACATATTATGGTTACATAGTGGACATATGGGAACTTGACTACGGACATGATTTTAAGGTCTCTTTGTTTAAGTGCAAATGGGTCAATCTGTCAGGAGGCGGGGTACAAGTAGACCCACAGTACGGAATGACAACAGTGGATCTGAAAAATCTTGGGTACATTGACGAACTGTTCGTCCTAGCCAATGATGTGGCACAGGTTATCTATGTGAAGGACATGTCTACCAGACCGAGAAAAAGAAAAGATAAGGAAGCGAATACATCATATGATGAGCCAAAGCGTCATATAGTTCCTTCAGGAAAAGGGGACATCCTGGGAGTGGAGGGCAAGATAGACATGTCTGAAGATTATGAAAAGTTTCATGAAATTCCTCCCTTCAAAGTCAAGGCTAACCCAAGCATCCTGATAAACGATGAAGATTATCCATGGTTACGGCACAATAAGCAAATGACACAAGCGAAGAAAAAGTGAAGACTTCCTTCCGCAACAATTATGATGATACCATGCCAACTTTGTAACAGACGAGTT
>NW_025258207.1:0-1774 GCF_018294505.1 Triticum aestivum
CGTTGTCGCTCGTCCTCATTTTCGCTGGTGTCGGCCCCGCCACCTGCATGCGCCTCCGCCATGTAGGAATTGTTCTTGATGGCTGATAAGCCTAGGAAGGCGATGGTTGATGAGTACATGGAAGAACTGGAGCGGCAAGTTTGTGCGAAGATTGGGAAAGCAGCCTGTTGGTGGCAAACCCATTGAGGGAGGATCCAACAATCCTTCGTCTGATGTAAGTAATCCCATGGCAACATTTGTACTGTTGGTTGATTTCAAATCTATAGGATCTATCGTTTGTGGGTGGTTACAAGATTTGATTTATGCATGTAGCATTACTGATTGAATCCTAGGTTTGTGTGACATTCTAGATTGATGCGTTGGTTCAAAAAGTCCGGATTCGTAAATACTTTATATCGTATTAGGTTTTCTAATGCGCAGAAGGCATCCTAAACCAGTAGTAATAAAATCAGTGATTATAGTTTGGATTTGATACGGCCCCAATTGCAGTTTGGTTCAGTTATGTAGATCTGCCAAAGCAGTTTGCTTGTATTTGAACATGTTGTCATGCGTTATTTGATTTATTCCCACATGCAGTTAGCAGATTCATCTGTTTGTTTGGATGGCATACATGGGTTATTCACACTGTTGTACACATCATTCTCTCCCTAGGTTTCTTATTGACCAATTTTATGGCACACCTAGTTTTGAATTGTATTAGTTAATTGGTCCTTAGATTGGTCATTCAGCAAACGGCATCGTGCCATGGCAAAATTTGCTGTAGCTGTCGACAAGGTCCCGGAGGATAATAATGTCCATGCCCTACGCACGCGCATCTTTGTGAAGTGCCAAGCGAGAATGGTAGGTGCACTGGCACGCGAGCAAACTCTAGCAGTTCGTTCGCTCGTTGGCCTTCCTCCTAGAGAGGAGGATTTGGAGGATGCCGAGGATGACTCCAATAGCTCTGGCAGTGAGCAGATAATGCTCAACCCATATTGCGTTTTCGGCCGGTATGCCGACAGAGAAAATGGCAAGATGAAGAAGCGAAAGCGGAAGCGGAAGAAAGGGAAGTGAATGGGAAAGGGCGTATCTGAATTTCCTATGATAGCCATGGCTTAGCAATTACAATGTTGCAACATTTTATGTTTATGTAGATGAATTATGTACTTTGTTTTATCATTTTCTTGACATCATTTTGTATGGTGGTTTATTGACTTAGTTAATGCAATTCAGGCACTGCAGTCAACCAGTGGACCGTCCTGCTTACCACCGGCTGTGGATGCTGAACTAAGGCTTCTTGCTGGTAAAAAGCAGTATGTTATGTTTTATCATGTTATTGTATGTCATTCAACCCCCTACCCTGAAGCAACTTTCATGCTTATCTGAACTTGCTAAATGCACTCTACAGTGCCAGCAGTTAGTACAGTCTCAGCACCTGCATGTGCTTCTGTATCCTCTGCTGACAGACCCCGTAAGCTATGTTCATCTTGTTTTTACAATGACAACTTTCATTTATGAAATGATGTAAGCTGTACGTAGTTGTCATTAACAGGGCAAGTCGGCGTCTGAACTGAAAAAGCATTATGCTAGCATCGGTCACTTCCACTATGAGAAGAGGCCAAAATGTTTTGTCAGAATCATGCAGGACAAGCGGTGCAAATCCCGTTTGGTATTACCCGACAGTGCAGCCTCTCTTTTACAGGCCAGCAATCTGAGCTTGCCTAGGTTTATCAATCTGGAGACGAGCACGGGCTGTGGTTGGCGTGTTGAGTTGAAGCAAGAAGAAGATGGAATG
>NW_025258208.1:0-1774 GCF_018294505.1 Triticum aestivum
GGCCAAGGACGTGAAGCGCAAGGGGGCTGTCGTGCTTGCAGTAGAGCCGTACACCAAGCGAGGCAGGGATCAGCCTGAGTCATCCAAGGGAAGCCGGTACTGCGTGTACCACGACCTCCACACCCACAACACCAACGAATGCCAAGAGCTGAGGGTCGTGCGAGACGTGCGTGCCGGCTAACGCCCCGAGCGCAGCGACCGGGGCTATGGCCGAGGAGGAGCAAGAGGTGGAGGACGATGGGAAGACCGTGGCCCTCGCCAAGGGTGGCGCGACCGACCTCGTGAGGACTGCTCGCAGGACCAGCCTTGTGAGGGAGGTTGGAGGGACCCACTTCATGAGGGGGTTGGAGGGATCAGCCTCGCGAGGATCGCCCACAAGGCAACGCAGGCCTCCCTCCTCTGCCACCACAGCCGAGGAGGAATGAAGACCATCATCAGGACGAGGGGGCTGGAGGCTTCCAGGAGCCGCGCGCAATCGCTTGCATCTTGGGTGGCGCTCAAGCCCCGGCCTCTCAGCGCATCTTCAAGTAGTTTGCTCACGAAGTGAATGCAGTCCTCCCCAAGCTTGAGGCCACGCGCCCTCTCAGGTGGTCAGCATGCGCTATCATGTTCAGCTCAGCGGATCAGCTGAAGTGCGCGGCCACAGCCGGAGTCCTCCCGATGCTTTGTTCACCAATCATCAGCAATGTGCAAGTCACCAGAACCCTCATCGATGGCGGAGCAGGGCTCAATGTCCTATCTGTTGAGACGTTCAACAATCTCCAAGTGCCCTACAATCAGCTGCAGCCGACCAAGCCTTTCTCAGGAGTCACTGATGCTTCCATGGTTCCGATAGGGCAGGTCCGCCTTCCTGTTACCTTCGGGAAGCGTGACAACTATCGCACCGAGCTCATTGACTTCGACGTCGCTCACATCCGCCTGCCGTACAATGCCATCCTCGGGTACCTAGCCCTAGCCAAGTTCATGGTCGTGACCCATCATGGCTACAATGTCCTCAAGATGCCAGGAAGCGGTGGAGTTATCACGGTGCCTTGTGAAGAGAGAGACGTTGTGTGTTCTCTAGAACGTGCTTTCCAAGCCGCATCAATTGAAGACCCAAATCACAGGAGAGGGAGGCTCCCCGAGGCTGCTCCTAAGAAGAAGAAGACATCGCCTGGCCCGACACCTCGGGAGGCAGGCCCCTCAGGGTTCGCGCCTGTCCAGGGGGCACCTCCTTCTATCACATAGGAAGGCGCACCCAGCTCCCTCCTCGAGCAAGGCTCGGGGGCTTTCTCCTGGAGGGCCATCGACTTTGCTAGGATCACGAGGGAGGCGCTCGGGATCCACTTGGAGGCGTGCTTCAAAGCATGTTTCCCTCAGGAAGGAGCAAGGCAAGGAGGGCCAAACCCTCAAGAGTTCGTCAGCGAGATCATTCAGGAGATGCAGGAGTCAAGAATCATGAGTGGCAGCCGCCGCTTACCCACCATAGCTCCCCATCCAAGCGAGGATGGCGGGCTGCACGTCTGCATCGACATACCAAGACTCAACCAAGCCGCCTCTCGGGAGCGCCTCTGGCCCTCACACGTGGGACGCTGCGAAGGTCCACCCCACAGCTATGTTCACATGCCTTACGGCCTGCCGAACTCGGCTGCCGTGCGTCAGTGCCTCATGAGGAGCATCCTGGAGGCTCAAGCGGTCAGGCGTTCCGCAGTCCTGGAGGAGATGGAGATGGTCCGCGAGGAGCCGCCAGCGCCTCCGGAGCCTCCCGAGGCCCCTGGTCCTGGGGGCTCGTGAA
>NW_025258209.1:0-1774 GCF_018294505.1 Triticum aestivum
TGTTATTATGTTGGCATTGGTTACATCATGTGTCTAGCCTCGCTATATGAGAGGCCTAGGATACAAGTGTCCTACTAGGACACGACTCCATATCTTATCTAAACACAATACAACTACAAGTCCAACTGTAACCTACCTTGTACACAATATTCGACACAACTCTAACAAACTCCACCTTGGCGAATATTCTCCAACACCTTGAGTTCGTTAATGTATCAAACTTCCATGTACATTGGACTTGAGCTTATCCCATGAGCACCGTTGCTACTCTAAAGACTCCATATGACTCCACCTGCAACTTGTAGTCCCTTCTTTTGTTGACCACAGTCAACACTCGAGAAAAATTAAGTTCCTTGTTACTCTAGTTTTTGCTCCCAACTTTCAGAGTATCAGTCCAACGCCATCTCACACTGATCACTGACCTGCGTGGAAATGAACACCTCACATATTGGGCGTCACACATAAGAGTTACCTGACCTCAACATCACCGCTCCTTTCTTGACCGCCTGCCTGAAACTTGAAAGAATTTCACCGTTGCTTGTAGTCATTCCGAGTCAAATTCACAGTTGTCTCACCACATGTATGACCACCAGAGGCCTGGTCCGTCTCCATGCACCGTGCGTATCGCACGCCTCACCGCTATTAACGCGTCGAACCTTCACTGTCCGGTCGAGTCTCAAGGGCCGCGGACCCACACCAGTCAACTCACACTGCAGAGTACCACCGATCATCAATGACAAGTTTCACGCTTCCATCAGACACTGGGCTCCAGTCCGAATTACGTGTCCTTCGCTTTTTCTGCTGAATAGGCTTCGACTCTCTGCGCACTTACGCCGTAGCCCCTCAATCAGCACCGAGTGAAGTCCTCCAGACTCCAGCTCCACCTTCAACATGACTCCATGGTGGTCGTACGTGCCACCCCGCGCCCCGTCGACTCCAAGCTCTCATGTGCACCATCTTGAATCAACTCCGCGCCATAGTCTTGTCAAAGCCACACAAGCCCTCGGGCCTGTGGCACGTGTTTCCACACCCAAAAGTCGGTCACCATCAACATCACGCTCTTATGTCGTTGTCGCAGATCCCACCACCGTCTTTTGTTCCAACTGACTCACGTCGATCCGTCAGAGTATCTAGTCCGACCCAGCCGAACTTGTCCGGCTACATGACACGCTCAAGGCTCCCAAATCGTCTTCCACGAATTTCCAACCATCACATGATAATCCATCTTAGCTGACATGACTTCTTGCAACCCCTTCAAGCATCCCTATTGCGCCAACAAATCTTTCACACCTTCAAGTACTCGCTCGCCCGATCGATCAACCGATCGACCGCCGCATGTCTCCTCTGTTGTTGGCACACGCACACGCGTTTGCTGGTTCCGATCTCAACCACGGACTCGGCGAGATCGCTCGCGATCCGACGGATAGGTTCCTCTGCCACGCGTTGCACCGCCGCCTCTTCCAATCCCTACCGAGCAAAGAATCTTCGCCGCAAGCAGAACTTTTCTGCCGCCACATGCGACCAGCTCGACCGATTCCACGAATTCTCTCGCTCCTTTCCTCATTGAGATCAACAATCCAGCAACCTCCTGACAACCTAGCTCATGATACCACTTGTTATAATAAATCCGAGGCATACCGTTGATCATTCGAGGACCAAGCAATCACACGAGGCACGACACCGAGATTTGTTAACGAGGTTCACCGATATGGCTACATCCCCGGAGCCTGGCTACGGGCGCTCCTCCCCGTGACACCGTCACAATACCGCACAC
>NW_025258210.1:0-1774 GCF_018294505.1 Triticum aestivum
AATTATTTGAACTAGCTTATAGAGCTAGTTCAACTCTAGTCTAAAATTATTTGTACAAGCTTATAGAGCTAGTTCAACTCTAGTGTAAAATTATTTGTACTAGGCAATAGAGCTAGTTCGACTCTAGTGTAAAATTATTTGAACTAGCTTATAGAGCTAGTTCAACTCTAGTGTAAAATTATTTGAACTAGCTTATAGAGCTAGTTCAACTCTAGTGTAAAATTATTTGAACTAGCTTATGGAGCTAGTTCAACTCTAGTCTAAAATTATTTGAACTAGCTTATAGATCTAGTTCAACTCTAGTGTAAAATTATTTGTACTCGGCTATAGAGCTAGTTCAACTCTAATGTAAAATTATTTGTACTAGGCTATAGAGCTAGTTCGATTCTAGTGTAAAATTATTTGAACTAGCTTATAGAGCTAGTTCAACTCTGGTGTAAAATTATTTGAACTAGCTTATAGAGCTAGTTCAACTCTGGTGTAAAATTATTTGAACTAGCTTATAGAGCTAGTTCAACTCTGGTCTAAAATTATTTTTACAAGCTTATAGAGCTAGTTCAACTCTAGTGTAAAACTATTTGTACTAAGGCATAGAGCTAGTTCAACTCTAGTGTAAAATTACTTGTACTAGGCTATCGAGCTAGTTCAACTCCAGTGTAAGAGTATTTGAACTAGCTTATAGAGCTAGTTCAACTCTAGTGTAAAATTATTTGTACTAGGCTATAGAGCTAGTTCCATTCAGTGTAAGAGTATTTGTACTAGACTATAGAGCTAGTTCAACTCTAGTGTAAAATTATTTGTACAAGCTTATAGAGCTAGTTCAACTGTAGTGTAAAATTATTTGTACTAGGCTATAGAGCTAGTTCAACTCTAGTGTAAAATTATTTGAACTAGCTTATAGAGCTAGTTCAACTCTAGTGTAAAATAACTTGTACTAGGCTATAGAGCTAGTTCAACTCCAGTGTAAGAGTATTTGTACAAGCTTATAGAGCTAGTTCAACTCTAGTGTAATATTATTTGTACTAGGCTATAGAGCTAGTTCGACTCTAGTGTAAAATTATTTGAACTAGCTTATAGAGCTAGTTCAACTCTAGTCTAAAATTATTTGAATTAGCTTATAGAGCTAGTTCAACTCTGGTGTAAAACTATTTGAACTAGCTTATAGAGCTAGTTCAACTCTAGTCTAAAATTATTTGTACAAGCTTATAGAGCTAGTTTAACTTTAGTGTAAAATTATTTGTACTAGGCTATAGAGCTAGTTCAACTCTAGTGTAAAATAATTTGAACTAGCTTATAGTGCTACTTCAACTCTAGTGTAAAATTATTTGAATTAGCTTGTAGAGCTAGTTCAACTCTGGTGTAAAATTATTTGAACTAGCTTATAGAGCTAGTTCAACTCTAGTCTAAAATTATTTGTACAAGCTTATAGAGCTAGTTCAACTCTAGTGTAAAATTATTTGAACTAGCTTATAGAGCTAGTTCAACTCTAGTCTAAAATTATTTGTACAAGCTTATAGAGCTAGTTCAACTCTAGTGTAAAATTATTTGTACTAGGCAATAGAGCTAGTTCGACTCTAGTGTAAAATTATTTGAACTAGCTTATAGAGCTAGTTCAACTCTAGTGTAAAATTATTTGAACTAGCTTATAGAGCTAGTTCAACTCTAGTGTAAAATTATTTGAACTAGCTTATGGAGCTAGTTCAACTCTAGTCTAAAATTATTTGAACTAGCTTATAGATCTAGTTCAACTCTAGTGTAAAATTATTTGTACTCG
>NW_025258211.1:0-1774 GCF_018294505.1 Triticum aestivum
TTTTTTTTTCCCGTATGATCCTTTGTTGCACGAGCGACACGAGGTCGCGATGTTCACCTATCCGAACTAGTTACACGATTTAACCGTGATGTCAAAATATGTTACTAGAAGATAAAACAGATGAATACATACCTACGATTTAAAAGGAAGACAACTTGGATCTGGGATACCAATATGCACAATGATTAATGATACTATAATTAATTTTAAACTTGACCATCATACCCTTGTAATCTAACAGGTATATTTTATCTCCACCATTGATTCGATTATAAGGAAGGTGTACCAAAGCAGAAGCGTCTTTTCTTGGTGTATATGTATGAGATGGATTATGCCGGGAGTTTTGATGAGATCAATTTTGTCGTTTGAAGGTGAGGCTGCGCTGATAGTCACAGAGAGCGGCGGCGGTGACGACAAGGAGGTGCTGCTGGAGCTCAAGCGGTTCCTGATTGCCAACAACAAGGTCAACCACGGCGGCTACGAGGCGTGGCAGGAGTCCGACCCATCGCCGTGCCTATGGAGAGGTGTCGGTTGCAACAGGGGCGGCCGCGTCACCTCGCTGAACCTGACATGCTCGACCATATCCGGTCCAACATTCGGGAACTTCTCACGGCTCTCAGTGCTCATGTCGCTCGACCTCTCTGACAACTCCATCATCGGCGCTCTCCCAGTGAGTGACCTCAACCAATGTCACGGCCTTGTGCACCTCAACATCTCCCACAACCTCATCACCGGGTCGCTGAATGTGTCTGGACTGACCAAGCTTCGGGTGCTCGACGTGTCGGCTAACAGGCTCGAGGGCGGCATCGCCTTCAATTTCCCGGCGATATGCGCTAACCTTACCTTACTGCACTTGTCCACCAACAACATCACAGGTAACATCACCAACATGTTAGAGGGTTGCGCCAGGCTGGAGTATGTCGACCTCAGCTCGAACAACTTCGACGGCGAGCTCTTGCCCGACGTCGCAAGATTCAGGAAATTCAGCATCGTTGAGAACAACATCACCGGGAGCGTTCCATGGAGCATGTTTCCTAATGGATGCAAGCTCCGGTCCTTAGACCTCTCTGCCAACCAGCTGGTGGGGAGCTTCCCGGATTCCATTGCGAAATGCACGAATTTGACGTACTTGTCGCTGTGGGGGAATAATTTCGCTGGAATGGTACCTGCCGGAATTGGGAAGCTCGCGTCCCTTGAGGCGTTGGTTCTTGGGAAGAACAGGTTCGACAGGCAGATACCGCATGAGCTAACAAACTGCGTGCGCCTTCAGTTCTTGGACATCAGTAGAAATATGTTTGGTGGCAACGTGCAGGAGATTTTTGGCAACTTTATGAGCTTGAAGTATCTTGTGCTTCACCACAACAACTACACTGGCGGCATCGTGGCCTCCGGCGTGCTCCGACTACCACTGCTTGCTAGGCTCGACCTTAGCTTCAATGAGTTCACCAGCGATCTCCCACAAGAGGTGGCCAACATGAAGAGCCTCAAATACCTGACGCTCGCTGATAACAACTTCTCTGGTAGGATACCTCCGGAATACGGCCGGCTAGCGGAGCTCCAGGCGCTGGACCTGTCTAATAACACCCTCTCAGGAGGAATCCCCGCGAGCATTGGGAATCTCACGTCACTCCTTTGGTTGATACTAGCGGGGAACCAACTCTTTGGTGAGATACCGCCTGAGATCGGCTACTGCACCAGCTTGCTCTGGCTGAACCTGGCGGACAACCAGTTGACCGGCAATATACCGCCTGAGATGGCAGAGATGGGGAGGAAT
>NW_025258212.1:0-1774 GCF_018294505.1 Triticum aestivum
AGTCGTATTTGTCTCTTCTCACAGCCATATCTTCCGTCCAGTTCCTCATCAGCGGGCTCAACAATGCCAACGGATCATATTTTGGACCGGTGATTGGTTGCACCTTCTCCCAGTATAGGTACTGCAAAACACATAAACTAATTAAATTACATGTTCTTCCGTGCCATTTTATAACAAAAGTGTTGAAATTAATAAATAGAACGTACTTGCAAAAGGGCGAGGTTCCCCTGGGGCCACTGCCTAACATGGCCGTCCTGCAGAAGCTTACCAATCTCCGATAAACAGAATCGTGAAGTGAATGCATTCCAGTTGAACTTCCTTATCAACTTAATATTTTTCACTAAGGCATAGTACTTTTTCGGAACGTATTCATGAGACACTGGTGCAATTATAGTTCCTAAGAGAACTAGAAATGTCATCCGAATAAAGTCATCATCAGTGCTCTTATCCTTCACAATCTTTTCTATGAGATCATCAATCATGATTTTACCATTTTTCTTGCTAACAAAACTAACTGGTATTTTTTTGGTTGCTTTTTCTCCTTCAGTACTAAGAAACCCACAAACATCCACTCCATTGTTTTTCCAACCAAATATGGAGTACACATCATCAGGCCTTAATGAAATAAGACCTTTACATCCAGCAGTACTTCCAGAACTCTCTTGAACCATGAATTTTTTGCTACTCGGATTGTAACTTTGGAGTAAAAAGTGAAGCAAAAAATCACGCATCCTTATCGATGGTATTCTAAACATGCCCTGCATATCCGTTTCATAAAACCTGAATTTCTGACTTGGTGACAGTTTGTCAATTAGGCTAACCCACTTTTGAACAGAACATGGAATCACACCGTCGATATTCATACTGCATCAAATAGATTTCTGTCACATACCATCATACTGTTATGAGCCTCGTTGTATAAAAGAACTGGAAAAAAAAACTTACACGAAGGCGACGATGGGAGAGGCACCGGCGGCGTATAGTGGCGACGGGTGAGGGGACGCAAGCCGGCGCGGGCGCACCGACGGAGTTTGTACGGTGGGGCGACGGTGGGAGAGGCAGCGACAACATAAACAAGGCGACGGGTCAGGTCAGGGCAGGCCGGCGCGGCCGCACCGGCGCCGTTTTGGAGTGTGGGGCGACGGGCGGCGTACGGTGGCAGCACGTGCAGATCGCGGCGGCGGCGAGACGGGGTGACGTAGAAGGAAATTTTGCATGCACGTCGGCTAACGACGTCGCCCGAGCGCTGATTGCGGCGTCGTTTGTTAGTGGGACGGCCCCATGCACGCATGCGCGTCGGTTAGCGAGACGGCCGGCGTTTTTTTTTGCAGGGCCTCATTTTTTTTTACTAAATGAAATAGGCATATTTTTTTTAACTGTATCAAAAAAATTTATCTTAACCAATTTTTTAAACTTAATCAAATATGCTCTTTTTTTAACTTAGCCAAACGTGCCCAATTTTTTTCCATGTGCTACTGTGGCCTAGCAGGGCACGCACGCAAAAAATTATCCCGTTTCGAGTCCGTATGCATTTTCTACCATTTTCCAGGCAGAAAACCCAGAAAATACTGCCCGAACGTGACGCAACGTGCGTTCGTTGTCGGATTTCGTTCATTTTGGCCGTGGGGTGCCCGGGTGGGGCCCCACACGCGCTCCCAGAAGTTGGGTGCAATCCGTCAAACCGCTCAGGTACTTGCTGTGGAAGGGGGTGATTTCGGTATGGCCGGAGGGGACCCTCGGTCACACCTCTCCGCTTCGCATCCGCCAAACGTGC
>NW_025258213.1:0-1774 GCF_018294505.1 Triticum aestivum
GCGTGCTGGGCGTTTGCAACCGCCTCAACACTTCCAGATTTGTGAGAGGCCGCCTACGCAAGATTTGACGGTATGCTAGCCCCCGGAGGCCGCCGGCCACAGTCGTAGACGTGCGAAGAGCAATCCGCGTAGAGGGAAGTGTTCAGATACTTCTCCATCACAAAAAATTATGAAAAATTACCATCAGTCCTATAGCACATGTGCCCACGTTGTGTAAAAAACTCATGATTTTATCGCGCTCCAAGTATTTAATAATATTCACGCTGCATCGTTACCGCAGAACGTCTACTACCGTTTCATTGCCGTCCGTGAGGGGGGCCACAACCCGGAGACGCGTGCCGCCTCTTCGGACATGCCACAACACCACCCCGCATGTATGAGGGCCCGGTACGACGCTCCGGTGGCATTGCTACCCCCAGGGCCCCCGTCCCGGCTAACCCTGTAGCGTTTGACCACGGGATCTAGCCGTTTGACTTTGCACGGACGGGCTTTGACCAGTGGACCTCTCCACCCGGTTGTGTTAGGTCGGCCCAGAGGAACACTTTGGAGCAACATCCGGGCCAAACCCACAGCTACATCCACTCCGTGTAGACCCGACGCGTTCGTTTCCCCCCTCAAGGTGCCGGCGGCGGCGGCGTCCGTGAGTGGGGGGGCACACCCCGGAGACGCGTGCTGGGCGTTTGCAACCGCCTCAACACTTCCAGATTTGTGAGAGGCCGCCTACGCAAGATTTGACGGTATGCTAGCCCCCGGAGGCCGCCGGCCACAGTCGTAGACGTGCGAAGAGCAATCCGCGTAGAGGGAAGTGTTCAGATACTTCTCCATCACAAAAAATTATGAAAAATTACCATCAGTCCTATAGCACATGTGCCCACGTTGTGTAAAAAACTCATGATTTTATCGCGCTCCAAGTATTTAATAATATTCACGCTGCACCGTTACCGCAGAACGTCTACTACCGTTTCATTGCCGTCCGTGAGGGGGGCCACAACCCGGAGACGCGTGCCGCCTCTTCGAACATGCCACAACACCACCCCGCATGTATGAGGGCCCGGTACGACGCTCCGGTGGCATTGCTACCCCCAGGGCCCCCGTCCCGGCTAACCCTGTAGCGTTTGACCACGGGATCTAGCCCTTTGACTTTGCACGGACGGGCTTTGACCAGTGGACCTCTCCACCCGGTTGTGTTAGGTCGGCCCAGAGGAACACTTTGGAGCAACATCCGGGCCAAACCCACAGCTACATCCACTCCGTGTAGACCCGACGCGTCCGTTTCCCCCCTCAAGGTGCCGGCGGCGGCGGCGTCCGTGAGTGGGGGGGCACACCCCGGAGACGCATGCTGGGCGTTTGCAACCGCCTCAACACTTCCAGATTTGTGAGAGGCCGCCTACGCAAGATTTGACGGTATGCTAGCCCCCGGAGGCCGCCGGCCACAGTCATAGACGTGCGAAGAGCAATCCGCGTAGAGGGAAGTGTTCAGATACTTCTCCATCACAAAAAATTATGAAAAATTACCATCAGTCCTATAGCACATGTGCCCACGTTGTGTAAAAAACTCATGATTTTATCGCGCTCCAAGTATTTAATAATATTCACGCTGCATCGTTACCGCAGAACGTCTACTACCGTTTCATTGCCGTCCGTGAGGGGGGCCACAACCCGGAGACGCGTGCCGCCTCTTCGGACATGCCACAACACCACCCCGCATGTATGAGGGCCCGGTACGACGCTCCGGTGGCATTGCTACCCCCCAGGGCCCCCGTCCCGGCTAACC
>NW_025258214.1:0-1774 GCF_018294505.1 Triticum aestivum
CGAGTGCCCTCGGGGGGTAGCAATGCCACGGGAGCATCCCACCGGGCCCTCATACATATCGTACGGTGTGGTGGCATGTCCGATGAGGCGGCACGCGTCTCCAGGGTGTGGCCGCCCTCACGGACGGCGATGACACAGTAGTAGACATTCTGCGGTAACGATGCGGTGTGAATATTATTAAATACTCGGAGCGCGATAAAATTATGAGTTTTTTACACGACATGGGCACATGTGCTATAGGACTGATGGTAATTTTTCATAGTTTTTTGTGGTGGAGAAGTATCTGAACACTTCCCTCTCCACGGATTGCTCTTCGCGTGTCTACGACTGTGGCCGCGGACTCCGGGGGCTAGCACATGCCGCCAAATCCTCTCACAAGTCTGGAAGTGTTGTGGCGGTTGCAAACGCCCGGCATGCGTCTCCGGGGTGTGCCCCCCTCACGGACGGCACAGCCGCCGGCACCTGGAGGGGGAAACGGACGCGTCGGGTCTACACGGATGGGGTCTTGCTGTGGCTTTGGCCCAGATGTTGCTCCAAAGTGTTCCTATGGGCTGACCTAACACAACCAGGTGGAGAGTTCCACTGGTCAAAGCCCGTCCGTGCAAAGTCAAAGGGCTAGATCCCGTGGTCAAACGCTACAGGGTTAGGCGCGACGAGGGCCCTCGGGGGGTAGCAATGCCACTGGAGCATCCCACCGGGCCCTCATACATATCGTACGGTGTGGTGGCATGTCCGATGAGGTGGCACGCGTCTCCGGGGTGTGGCCCCCCTCACGGACGGCGATGACACAGTAGTAGACGTTCTGCGGTAACGATGCGGTGTGAATATTATTAAATACTCGGAGCGCGATAAAATTATGAGTTTTTTACACGACATGGGCACATGTGCTATAGGACTGATGGTAATTTTTCATAGTTTTTTGTGGTGGAGAAGTATCTGCACACTTCCCTCTCCGCGGATTGCTCTTCGCGTGTCCACGACTGTGGCCGCGGACTCCGGGGGCTAGCACATGCCGCCAAATCCTCTCACAAGTCTGGAAGTGTTGTGGCGGTTGCAAACGCCCGGCAGGCGTCTCCCGGGTGTGCCCCCCTCACGGACGGCGCAGCCGCCGGCACCTGGAGGGGGAAACGGACGCGTCGGGTCTACACGGATGGGGTCTTGCTGTGGCTTTGGCCCAGATGTTGCTCCAAAGTGTTCCTATGGGCTGACCTAACACAACCGGGTGGAGAGTTCCACTGGTCAAAGCTCGTCCGTGCAAAGTCAAAGGGCTAGATCCCGTGGTCAAACGCTACAGGGTTATGCGGGACGGGGGCCCTCGGGGGGTAGCAATGCCACTGGAGCATCCCACCGGGCCCTCATACATATCGTACGGTGTGGTGGCATGTCCGAAGAGGCGGCACGCGTCTCCGGTGTGTGGCCCCCCTCACGGACGGCGATGACAAAGTAGTAGACGTTCTGCGGCGATGATGCGGTGTGAATATTATTAAATACTCGGAGCGCGATAAAATTATGAGTTTTTTACACGACGTGGGCACATGTGATATAGGACTGATGGTAATTTTTCATAGTTTTTTGTGGTGGAGAAGTATCTGAACACTTCCCTCTCCGCGGATTGCTCTTCGCGTGTCTACGACTGTGGCCGCGGACTCCGGGGGCTAGCACATGCCGCCAAATCCTCTCACAAGTCTGGAAGTGTTGTGGCGGTTGCAAACGCCCGGCATGCGTCTCCGGGGTGTGCCCCCCTCACGGACGGCGCAGCCGCCGGCACCTGGAG
>NW_025258215.1:0-1773 GCF_018294505.1 Triticum aestivum
TTCGTCCCGAGGTCATCAACATGTTCCTCCACGAGGCCGACATGATGCTCAATGACATCACCAGCCTTCTGTCCGTGCCGTACCACCGCACCAAGCCCTCTGCTTTCCTTAGCCCCATCGTCCTGGGTATTGATTTCGTATCCTCTGCTTAATTTGTGATTCCCTCCTAGGAACCTGCCCATCGTCGACTTCGAAATGGTGGGCAAACTAGTGCACCAGCTCAAGGCGTGCAGCGGCAGGTGATTATATGTTTCCCACACTGCATCGATGTCGATCGTGCCATTGAAATGTATTTGTCATGGGCATACCCCGGTTGTTGTTGTTTGCGCTATCCTGTAACCCTAATTACAAGTGTGGAGCTTAATTGTATTTCATGCCTAACGGAAGTACCGGCATTCATCCAACCACAATGTTGTTATGGCTTGGCCAGAAATTAGAACTTTGTTGTCTTGCGAGCCTTCCTGGAATTAGCGGTATGCTATTCAGCATAACACCGATGGTGATTTCCCGGTCTGTCCATGTTTCTATTAGGATGTGTCGGTGCAGTGTCGTCTGCGGTTGTCGTATATACATAAGTAGAAAAGTTGAGTTTAGTAGTCTTTTATATAATAGAATTGTCTGCATTAATTCCTCTCAATGGCAACACTAAAACGCGTCAAGGAAAACTTTGTCATCTTGCAAAAATTCAAGTACTATTGAATGTGATATTCAGCAATAAAAGTTGCCATTCTGAAAATATTTCTAGTGTTAATGATCTCCTGTTCTACATAACGCCAATGGATGTTTTTCCAGTTTCTCTGCTACATTGATGTTGTCTCTATTTAGATGTGTCGGCGTTGGTGTATACATCGTGGGCATGCGGCTCGTGCCATTTGTTTTGTCGTTTAGCCATAATTAGAAGAGCTAACTTTAGTTGAGCTAGTGATATGCTATTCAGCATTACGACAATGGTGGGTATTCTCGTTTCTCCACGTTTCTATTCGGATGTGTCAGTGATGTGTCATTTGCGGTTGTCATATACAAATAAATAGAAGAGCTAAGTTTAGTTGTGTTTCGTATTTCATATAATGGAATACTCAGCATTCCTACCAATGGCAATTCTAAAACTCTAGGAAAACTTTGCCGTCTTGTGGAAATTTCTCGTACTATTGAATGTGATAATCGACAATGGCATTATTTTAGGTCAGCGATAAAATTTCCGTTCTGAAAATATTTATAGTATTAATGATCTCCTCATGTAACGCAAATGGCTATTTTCCAGTTTCTCCGCTACATACATTGATGATGTCTCTATGTGGATGTGTCGGCGTGGGTGTGTATACGTTGTGGGCGTGCGCCTCGTGCGGTTGGTGTTGTCATTTAGCCATAATTCAAAAGATGAATTTAGTTATGTTTTGTGCACTGGAAATGCTGATGTATATTAATGTCGTTTGGTTAGGGAAACTCTAACGTTTTATAAATATCTCTAGCACTACTAACTACTATAGCACATAATACCAACGCTATTTTCTGTTTAGGGTTATGAAACACTTTATTGTGTTGATTACCTTGACGAATAGCTCCTCGAGAATATTATTATGACACCGCAATTATGCTTATGTTCAACATTCCATAGTGTTTGTTAAGTTTGGGAAATTTCTAGTTTCTTGATCGTGCTCTTTTTGGCATGTATCAGCGTTGGTGCTAGGAAAGTTAACCTTGCCTGCGTGCACTTCCAGCAGTTCTATGTGGGAAAAAGCAAAGAAAGGTCAGTTCTTGTTACCTTATTATATA
>NW_025258216.1:0-1773 GCF_018294505.1 Triticum aestivum
TCAGGGAATCACAATCACAAAGACTAGCAAATCGAAATGAGAGAGGAGAAATGGGGCGATACCATGACGAATTGTTGGCCATAGGTCAGAGCTCCATGGATGGCAGCGGTGATGGGGTAAGAGCTCGATGGATGTGGCGTCCCAAGAAGAAGCAGTCCTCGAACCTCCTTTCCCGACGCGTGATTCTGGATAAGGAGCCGACCATTGGTGCCATGCAACCTAAGTTCTCCTTCTCCCCTCCCTCTCCTAGTGCTCACGCTGCCTCGCTTGGCTAACTCCAACTGCTGCTCAAGCTGGGATCTGCTTTCACAAATAAGCCGCATTGGTGTGAGAGTTGAGAAAAGTGATAAGCCAATTAGGTACCGCAGAAGGCAATGCGATACGGAACTAGTAGCTAGCAGCTCAACACAAGCAAATGGTAGTACTACTCGATCATGGTCAACTATATGAATACTTGTGCATACGATTAGCCAATTAGATAACTTGAATAATGATGCAAATAAGAAGCAATTTATACCATACGTGAGTTTTTCTTGCACCTAGATTGAAGCGATTCAAAGAAAAAGTGGAACATCGTACCAGGCACATTACTAGGTTTGCATCCCGAAATTTACCATGTAGAAAAGATGTGTCTTCTATCAAGTACATAACTGCTAACACCTATATTTATCAAGAACAATTTTTTAGGTTAGTTGTGCACATAGGAACCGTAGTAGGAATCACCGATAAAGAAAATCAGGGGTAATTTAGCAATTAAGGGCTAAATACACTAAAACCCTACAGAACTGAAACATGTACTTTTTATTCAGAGCTGGCCTTTTTAGGTGAAAAAAATCATTGGAAAACTGAAACTCATACTAGAACAGTGGAGCAGACTAGACCAGGGAGGGAACTGGTGGCTTACCAGACTGCCGGAGTGGAAGAAGAATCTTCCCGCGCACTCCACACACAGCCGGCTCTGTTGTGCACCTACGTGTGTGAGGGAACCGCATCAGGGAATCACAAATCAAAATCGCAAAAGGGAACCATGACCAGCACACGAAGAATCACAAGATACATATATCACTGACATTAATTGGCTACTGACTAAAAAAACACAAAAAATAATCAGTTATAAAGCATATGGCCCAAACAAATTATCATGCGAATATCAGCCTTCACATATGTACAACAGAGGCTTTGATGTGTCAAGTACCCTTGACACATCAAATGTTGCAATCACTTTAATGTGAATCTCATCCTTCTATCACCAGGTAAAACTGAAACATGTTTCTCTGATTTAGATCTGCATTTTTTAGGTGATAGAAACATGAAAAGACATTGCAGGTATAGGGAGCAAAGCAGAGGATAGAACCGGTGTCATACCATCTTGCTGGATTGGAAGAAGAACGGGGGCACCGGAGCAGAAGCCAAGTGGCGTCGGACTGGAAGGAATCCCCACAGTGGCTCTATGTCTGAACCTACCTGTGCGAGGAAAACACATAAGGGAATGACAGACAAAAACCGCATCAGGAAAGCACCAAGCCTAGCAATTTAAAATGAGAGAGAAGGGAGAGAGAGGGAGGACAAGTGGGGCGAGACCTTGAGTTCTTGGCCATGGGTCAGAGCTCCATGGATGACAGCGGCGGTAGGGTCGGAGCTCCCTGGATGCGGCATCCTGAGAAGAAGCAGTCCTTGTGCCTCCTCTCCTACCACGTGGTTCTGGAGGAGGAGCCAACCGCCAGGGTCGACCCACGCCACCTCCTCGTGGTCCTTCTCTGTCTCCATCAGGTC
>NW_025258217.1:0-1773 GCF_018294505.1 Triticum aestivum
GGTGAGTAATAGTCCATGAAACAGGCCAGAATCAACCAAAACTGTGAGTGTTGATGACCAACACGTAAGCACACCTTGGAGTTCAACAACTATGGAAATCGCTTCGGGACCCCAAAACCGTGAGTAATAGTCCACGAAACATGTCAGAATTGGCCAAAACTCTCAGTGTTGACGACGGACACATAAACGAACCCCGGGGTTCATCGATCGTGGAAATTGCTCTAGGTCCCCAAAACACTGAGTGATAGTGCACAAAACGGACTAGAATCGGCCGAATATGTGAGTGTTGATCACCGACACGTAAACGCACCAAGGGTTCGTCAATCATCGAAATGACTCTGAGACCCCAAAATAGAGTAGTAGTCCAAGAAACGGGCCAGAATCGGCCCAAACTGTGATTGTTGATGACCGACATGTAAGCGCACCTTGGAATTCGACAACCATGGAAATCGCTTTGGGACCCCAAAATGGTGAGTAATAGTCCATGAAACGGGCCAGAATCGGCCAAAACTGCGAGTGTTGATGACCAACACGTAAGCACACCTTGGAGTTCAACAACTATGGAAATCACTTCGGGACCCCAAAACCGTGAGTAATAGTCCACGAAACATGTCAGAATTGGCCAAAACTATGAGTGTTGACGACATGCACATAAATGCACCCGGGGGTTCATCAGTCGTGGAAATCCCTCTGGGTCTCCAAAACGCTGAGTAATAGTGCACGAAACGGACACGATTCGGCCAAATATGTGAGTGTTGATGACCGACACGTAAACGCGCCCTGGGGTTCGTCAATCATGGAAATGACTCCGAGACCCCAAAATATAGTAGTCCAAGAAACGGGCCAGAGTCGGCCCAAACTGTGATTGTTGATGACCGACACGTAAGCGCACCTTGGAGTTCGACAACCATGGAAATCGCTTCGGGACACCAAAACGGTGAGTAATAGTCCATGAAACGGGCCAGAATCAACCAAAACTGCGAGTGTTGATGACCAACACGTAAGCACACCTTGGAATTCAACAACTATGGAAATCCCTTCGGGACACCAAATCCGTTAGTAATAGTCCACGAAACATGTCAGAATTGGCCAGAACTGTGAGTGTTGATGACAGACACATAAATGCACCCCGGGGTTCATCAATCGTGGAAATCCCTCTGGGTCTCCAAAACATTGAGTAATAGTGCACGAAACGGACACGATTCGGCCAAATATGTGAGTGTTGATGACCGACACGTAAACGCACCCTGGGGTTCGTCAATCATGGAAATGACTCTGAGACCCCAAAATAGAGTAGTAGTCCAAGAAACGGGCCAGAATCGGCCCAAACTGTGATTGTTGATGACCGACACGTAAGCGCACCTTGGAGTTCGACAACCATGGAAATCGCTTCGGGACCCCAAAACGGTGAGTAATAGTCCATGAAACAGGCCAGAATCAACCAAAAATGTGAGTGTTGATGACCAACACGTAAGCACACCTTGGAGTTCAACAACTATGGAAATCGCTTCGGGACCCCAAAACCGTGAGTAATAGTCCACGAAACATGTCAGAATTGGCCAAAACTCTCAGTGTTGACGACGGACACATAAACGAACCCCGGGGTTCATCGATCGTGGAAATTGCTCTAGGTCCCCAAAACACTGAGTGATAGTGCACAAAACGGACTAGAATCAGCCGAATATGTGAGTGTTGATCACCGACACGTAAACGCACCAAGGGTTCGTCAATCATCGAAATGACTCTGAGACCCCAAAATAGAGTAGTAGTCCA
>NW_025258218.1:0-1773 GCF_018294505.1 Triticum aestivum
CATGAAACATGGCAATATGAGTGTGTTGGGCTAATGCAACTAAAGCCAGTAGGGTTTGAGCAAATTTGAATCAAAGATTCAAATTCCAAATTCAAATATGGCCTTTTAAAGTGCCTTTTCTTATTCTGATTAAAACATCAATTTAACTTGTTTGATCATGCATGAAAATAGTACAGATGGATAGATTGGATTTTTCTGATCATTTTTCATATATAATTTGTCCAATTTGGAGTTACAGAATAAAAGTTATGAATTTTTGAAGTTTAAATAATATTCTGGAATTTCCTGATTTAATTTAAATCCAGAAATATCATTTACTGCGTCAGCCTGACATCACAGTGACATCAGCAGGTCAACAGGGCTGGCTCGGGTCAAACCTGACGTGTGGGGTCCACACGTCAGTGTCACAGGGGCTAATCCCGCGTTGACCCCGGGCTGGTTAGCTTTGACTAAGCCCTGGGGCCCACTTGTCAGCGTCAGTAGGTGGTGGATTAGTGGTTAATCAACTAGGCCACGTCAGCTCGCCGGAGTTCTGGCCGGCGGCGACCAACAGTGCGGCGGCGATAGTGGTTTTGGTCGTTTCGGCCACCAAATGGAACGCGGCGACTACCGGAGTGAAGCTGAGGACGACCCGCGGCTCTTGGCGGAGTCAGTTGGGGTCGGGGTGGCCGGAGTCGACGGCGGCGAGCTCGGCTGCGGCCGCCGGGGTTCGGTCGTGCACGGGAGTGGTGCTGGAGCTCGAAGTCGAGCAAAGTGAGGCGCTAGGGATGCTCTACTGGTTCTTGCGAACGTGTTGGACTCGCCGGGGTGACCAAATGGTCACCGGAGCTGCGTCGACGGCGAGCTCGGCGACGGCGGAGGTTCGGCCGTGGTGGGGATGCAGCTACGGTGAGGGAACGAGGGGAAGGAGAGGGGGAAACGACTCGGGGGCTCACCGCAGTTGCAGTGGGCGTCGAAGCGGGCTCGGGGACGCGCTGGAGACGGCGAATTCGTCGGCGACGGTGGTCGGAGTCCGAAGAGGGGAACAGCGACGTGGCGACGATGCAGGGCTTCCGGGGACTCGTGGAGCGGTGGGGAGGAAGAGGGAGTTGTGGCGGAGCTTCTGAGCTACTCGGGGGAGCGAGGGGTGGCCGGAGTCAGTGGCTACGGCGAACGACGGCGACGGTGATCTTCGGCCGAGAGCGAGAGAGAGCGAGGGAGAAACGGGGGAGAGTGAGCGAGAGCAGGGGGGATCAGAACGGGCTGCGGACGTCGTCCACGCGGCCAGGAGGGCGTCGGCAAGCAGGAGGTGGCCGCGCGGCCGCGCGCGCGCGAGCACGCAGCAGCTTCAGGGCGTGGGGAGGAAGACGACGGGGAGCTACAGTGTTGGGCTGGGTCGGCTGCTAGCTGGGCCGGCCAGCTGGCTGGGCCGCGCAGGTAAGTCTTTCCCCTTTCTTTTCTGTTTTCTGTTTTATTTAATATATCTGCAACTTTGTTGAATTAAATAAAATACCTAGGCAACTCCAAAATTCACCAAACTACTCCTGGTCCATAGTTGGATTATTTCCAACATGAAACATTTTAGTTTGGAGATATTTGAGCATTTAAATATTTTATATTATTTTAAATGCCCAAATTCAAATATCTATGATTTAATTCAAAGACCCTAGGATGGCCTAGAAAAATGTGCACCACTTTTGTCAGAGGTTCTGAACCAAGGCTAAAATGATGGACATTTTAGAAGGGCATTTCAGGTTCATTGAAAAATTATTTTAGTAACCCTAGTTGGTTTCA
>NW_025258219.1:0-1773 GCF_018294505.1 Triticum aestivum
GATTATTTCCAGATATTCTCTGGATTTCGACTACCACCAAGGATCACCCTTCTTATTGTTGTGACTTGTGAGTGGATCAGACAACGGTACAAGAAAGCTCTGGGAACTGCGTCAGAGGGGTATCCAAAAACTTCCAGACTAGTTCCAGATTACCACTGTGAGCTTCTCAGAGGCTGCAGATATGGTTTTCAGTGGTGGCCTGGACAATGACGTAAAGTGGTGGACAAAAGAATGAAGTCACGGAATCTCACAAAGGACATAAAGGACATGATAACTGGGATGCAGCTTAGTCCTGATGGGTCGTACCTCCTCACCAAAGTGATGGACAATGAGCTCATGATCTGGGATCTGCGCTCTTATGCACGAAGAACTGCAACATCAAGACCTTTACAGGACACCAGCACAACTTTGAGAAGATACTGTTGAAGTGCAGCTGGTCACCCGACAATCGCAAGGTCACTGCTGGGAGTGCTGATCGTATGGTCTACATCTGGGACATGACATCAAGGCGGATCCTGTACAAGCTTCCTGGGCACAACGGTTCCGTTAATGAGACCGCTTTCCATCCCACCGAGCCCATCATCGGATCCTGCGGCAGCGACAAGCAGATTTATCTCGGGGAGCTTTAGGACGCTGTCACTTCCCCAGCTAGGAATTCCTGTAATATTTGGGTAGCAAAGAGAACAGAAGACCACAGGTACCGTGTTGCTCTGTCAGACATTGAATGCTGGATTGCTGATCAAATTTTCAAACTGCTACTTATTCAGTACCCTTACGGTTCATGTTAAACTTGTGGCCATTCTGCCTTTTAATCACTAACTGGTGTGCTCTCTCCGAAAACCTTATTCACTTACGTGTTCCCTGCTGAATTATGTTGTCTAACTTGTGTATCGAGTGAAATGCTGTTTTAGTCTGTAAAATTACCTTTTTCTGTTAGACGAGTTTCTATTGGTGCTATATATATAACCAGAAAAAAGTTAAGTAAGCTAAAAGCTTGCCTTAAAAGGGAAAATCATATATTAATAAATTTGGTTGATCCTCTTTTAGTCAATAGTAGATTGTCAACAATGTGTTTGAACATAATTTATTAGCCGTCAACTTATATTCATGTGGCTCTGCTCAAAAGAGTATGACTGCATGGAGTGTCATTTTATTCACCATAGTCATGGCCGTCCGCCTTGGCTGCATGACAGCCAATTCTAGCCTTCTAGGTGATACCTGTTATTGATGAAAATACTGAGTTTTGGACAGTGGTTTCATTTCTTTCCAGTATCTGTAACTCATAACTAATAGCAAGATAAAAATACTTGTAAAAATTCTCTTTAATTTAAAAAAAAATGTTTTTAAGTGTGTTTATCTGGCTTGTTGGTGGTGGGGTTGAATTGTGTATATGTGAAGTTACATATTGCCTTTTGAAAGATCTTGAGACACCATGCTTTGGCAAAATGAATCAGTTTCATGTATACTTTTACGCCAATTCCAGGGAGCGAACGTTCCGACGAAGTAATCGTCGTTTGATTTTACGTTTGTGGCTGTGCGTGTGCTTGAACCTAGCGCATGCGTGAAATCAGCTGGAGAACATGTAAAGACCCAGTGGAGCCGCATGAAACAGGAGCCGCGCACTACTGGAGTCTTACCTTTGTCTTCCCTCCGTTCCTAAATATATGACGTTTTGGATCCAGCTAAGTATAGCAAGCTGATCACTCAGCCGGAGTGGATGCAACTCCAGAGAAATCTTCTATGTTGATATGCAGCCAAGTATAGCAAGCTCAC
>NW_025258220.1:0-1773 GCF_018294505.1 Triticum aestivum
GTGGCCAGTCATTAGGGCCTAACTACCCCCGCTAACCAACCCCCTAGGCCACTGACAGTGGGCCCCAGGGCTTAGTCAGAGCTAACCAGCCCGGGTCAACGCGGGATTAGTCCCTGTGTCACTGACCAGTGGACCCCACTGGTCAGGTTTGACCCGGGGCAGCCCTGTTGACTTGCTGACGCAAGCATGACGCAGTGCTGATGTCATAATTAATTTTCTGGAATTGTTTTAATTCTAAATAATCAGAAAATTCCAGAAAATGCCCAAAACTTCTAAAAATCATAGAAATTCAACCGTAACTCCAAATTAAATAATTTATCTATGAAAAATTATCAGAAAAATTCAAGGAATCCATATGTACCATTTTAATGCATGTTAGAACAACTTATAGCTGCTGTTTAGCACAAATCAATTAGATGGCATTTGAATAATCACATATGGAGTTTGAATTGGAATCTTGTATTCAAACCAACTTCATTTAATCTGTTGCTAGTTGCATTAGCCCAAAACACATTCATTTTGCCATGTCATGATCATGCATCATATTGTGCATTGCATTGATTGTGTTCCCTTCTGTGTTGCCGGTATTTGTCCCCTCTCGATAGACGTGATACCGATGATGTGATCGTTGACACTGATGAAGACTCAATGTTATCTTCAGAAGTGCCAGGCAAGCAAAACCCCCTTGTTCATTCCGATACAATCCTACTCTCTCGCTCCTGCTCTCTTTTACTGCATTAGGACAACATCGATTCATCTGTTACTTGCTGCGGTAGCTGAACCCCTTTATCCTCTGCATGACCTGTCATTGCCACAGTAAATAGATGAAACCCACTAGCATGAGTAGGAGTTGTTTGAGCCCTGATGTGCCTACTCATTCATGTTTGTTTGTCATGCCTGCTACTGCTTAGAGTTGAGTCAGGTCTGATTCATCGGGGATGAATCAGAGGCGTGTGAACATGTCCTACTGTGTGTGAGCTAAGTGTGTGAACACGATTTGGTAAAGGTAGCGGTGAGAGGCCATGTAGGAGTACATGGTGGGTTGTCTCATTGTAGCCGTCCTCAGGAACTGAATTCTGTGTTTGTGATCCATGATTCAGCTACTACCATACATTGGGCCCTGAAATATGACCCCGCTCGACTTCTTATTCACCCTTGTCCTCTGTCCAGGAGTTGCAAGTAGTTTCTGGTGTTTGTAGTATGCTGGAGGCCGTGGACAGCGCTGACCGTAGGGGTGGGCTGTGATGCGGTAGGCACGTGGCACAGTGTACCGGGCGCCCGTTTGGTGTCTCGGGAACCCTGTTCACATCGTTTGGGGCTGTGAGCGAAACTCCGGCCGGATCTCCTCATGGATGGAACCCGAATAGGCGATAAACCTGGACTAGAGACTTGAGTGTTTAGGTAGGTCGTGGTCTACACCCACGTCGGCTTTCGCTTGAAGTCTGCCGAGCACATGTCGTGTGCAGACGCTAAGTGGTGGAAACATGTATGAAGAAGTACACCCCTGCAGGGTTAACCTAATCTATTCGAATAGCCGTGTCCACGGAAAAGGACTTCTGGGTTGCTTATATCAGTTCATAGACAAGTGAAAGTGGATACTCTAAAATACGCAAGATAAGCGTGAGTGCTATGGATGGCGTTCTCGTAGGGGAACGGGAGCGGATCCATAGTGGTGTATTGCTATGGTGAATATGTGGACTCGTGTGCGCCACCTCAAAAGAGTTACTTGCAGTCGTAGTTCAGGATAGCCACCGAGTCAAAGCTGGCTTGCTG